>NC_062525.1:19360748-19472687 GCF_022655615.1 Tachysurus fulvidraco
ATAAATAACCTTCTTCTTAAGAAAAACGAAGGAAAAAACATTGAAGGCCCGTTTAGGAATCTACAACTTTCGCCTGATCAAAACAATATAGTCTATTACATATATATTTTTTTAATCCGTGTTGCAGGGATTCATTTAAATTTCAGTGAATCGAATTAAACTGATGATTCACTAATTTAATATTAATAAATTCTATATTGTATACGACAGAGCTTTAATATTTATGCAACCTCATGTTAAGAGCAGAACTCAGCTGAACACAGTTTGATAAGGATTTAAATATGATAGAAAATGTAGTCTGTTTACAAA
The DNA here is from genome assembly GCF_022655615.1 of Tachysurus fulvidraco. Taxonomy (NCBI): domain Eukaryota; kingdom Metazoa; phylum Chordata; class Actinopteri; order Siluriformes; family Bagridae; genus Tachysurus; species Tachysurus fulvidraco. The sequence goes on from NC_062525.1 coordinate 19,361,058, forward strand.
ATAAAATTTTAAAAGATTATTAACACAACACATATTTGTACAATGTGCTCAGGTGTTATTGGAGGGTGTGGTTGTGGGGTGAGGGGGAGGGGGCATACAGGTACATGTTACCCAAGTGAAAGAGAAAGGTGTTTGTGTTGTTTTCTTCACAGAAATGGGGACTGTTCTGAAAATGTACTTTTATTTGTTGCTGATAGTTTTCATCTGTGACGGTAATGTAAAGTATTATTCTGCTTATTAGTGCTCTGTGAATCCACTTTTAGTGATACGAAGCTGAAATGCAGTGTAAGATTTTATCTGTGTGAAGATGTTTTTTTTTTTAACTCATAGTAGTTTGTCTTGAGAACTGCATTTCAACCTGAACCAGGAAACAGAAATATATAAATACATAATATTACATTTACATACATAAATACACTCAATTTATATTATATAAATACTTATATAAATACATTTCTATCATGTATTAACACTTATATAAATATAGTTTTTGATATAAAATACATTAGTAATCGGTAAATAACTAAATCTAACAGAAGTGTGTATTGTGTCATTTGTTAAAAACAAAAATCGAGGGTTTGATTCATGCATTTGCAGGAAGTGATAATGTGCTTCCTTGCAGGCATCAAAAATTATGGAAATTACTTTATAAATTTATATTTATAAACTAGATACAGTCATGGACAAATTTATTTGCATAATCATTGAATAGTCATGGTTTTTAGTATATCAAAACGGAGGAGGATTTTCTGATGACAGATTTGTAGTAGAATAGTAGAATAGAGTTTTTAAGATATTTTTACAATGGAGAAAAATGTTTGTGCAAGAAATTACAGTTTTAATTTTCATTACTGTAAATATCACCAAGTATCAGTGATGAATTTTAGGGAAAATCACTGCTCAGTAATTTGTTGACTGGAACAACAGGGATCAGTGATTGTTTGTTGTCTTACACCCTGTTTGTGATCGGAGTGAACCTGCCCTCTCAGCTTGTGTAGTTAGCAGCTGTTATGTGAACAGTCTCTACCATCTTCTCAACATCACTAGATTTGTCATGATTTTTCTTTTCTTCATTCTGACTCTTTTACAGACTTAACCAGGGCAAACACCAAGAACAGAATTAAAATCAGAAAACTAATACAGAGGATCAATAATAATAATAATAATAATAATAATAATAATAATAATAATAATAATAACAATAATAATTTTAATTCTTAATTCTTATTATAGTTATTGGTAGTTATTTTATTGTTTCTTATAATGAATACAGGGGTTTCACTCCATTAGGATTCTAACGCAAGGAAAACTAAAGCAAATATTTGCACAGCAGTCATGAAAGTCTACAGTGGTTTTGGTTCAACAAGTCAAGTCAAGTCAAGTCAAGTCAAGTCAAGAAGCTTTTATTGTCATTTCAACCATGTATAACTGTTACATTACACAGTGAAATGAGACAACGTTTCTCCAGGATCACGGTGCTACATAACACAGAGACAGGGCTAAGGACTTAGTAAGTAGTGTGAATCTAATTATATCTGATATATCTGAATTTCATTAAAAAATATCTTACTGATCCACATCTGGTGTCAGGTTACAGTTCTGATCATAAGACTCTTGTGAACTTTGTGAAATGCCAATCTGAGCAGCAAAAAGCCATTAGAGAAACACTTTTGTTTTTATTTGATTTTTGCTTTAAAGTAGGCTTGGACAATACAAAACACTTATTGTTGTAGCCGTGATTTAAAATTGTATGTCACAGAAAGTGTCTGTGATTGACAGAGAAAACATTCCATTAACCACATGACACATTACAGTGAAGTTTGATCCTTATCATTATGCACAGATATAAATCACTTCTTAGTCTTCTTAGGAAACACGTCAGTCTTCTTAGGAAACACGAAGAAAAAAAAAAACATTGAAGGACTGTTCAGGTATCTACAACTTTCGCCTGATCAAAAGACTGTAGTCTATTTTATATTTGTAAAAAAGCAGCTTTTCAGGGATTAATTAAAATTTTACTGAATCATATTAAACCGATGATTCACTAATTTAATATTAATATTAAATTATTTTAGCATATTAATGTCCCCTCAACATAAACTTTTTTAAATTATAATTATAATTATCCATCCATCCATCCATTTTCTACCACTTATCCGGGGCCGGGTTGCGGGGGCAGCAGTCTAATAAATAATAATAATAATTTAATTTCATTCAATTTTTAATAACCTCAAATTGTATATTTTACACAGCAAAGCTTCAATAGACATGCGACCTGATTCTAAAAGCAGAACTCATCTGAACACAAGCTTCAAATGATTTAAAGATGATAGAAAATGTAGTCAGTTTACAAAATAAAATTGTAAAAGATTATTAACACAACAAATATTTGTTGTGACTCGCGTTGATAATTGACTTTATTTGTTGCTGTTAGTTTTTATCTGAGAGAGTAATGTGAACTACTATTCTGCTTTTGGTGTTCTGTGAATTCACTTTTAGTTATACGAAGCTGAAATGCAGTGAAAATGCAGTGAAGATGTTTTATCCTGATTCAACTCATCATATTCACCTGGAAAACTGCAGATCAACCTGAAAAAGGAGGAGAAAATATATATTTGTATATTATATAATTACATTTGTAATCAATAAATCCATTTCATGTTTATTGTGGCATTTGTGGTTCATGCATTCAGGAAGTGATAATGCTCTTCCTCTGTAGATACGGTACAATGGATCAAAAAGTTTCTAGATTAATAATTCAGCACCTCCAGTCCTCCAGTCAGTGGGATGAACTCTGCCCAGGAGCCAAAACCTCGGCTTTAAAAGGTTTCATTAAGGTTTCTGTGGTCCATCCAGTGCATCACACGAACATATACTGTACTCATTCACAACTGGGGCAATTTAGAGTAAACTTGTCTATTGAGATATTCTTACCTGCAGAACCAGAAGTACATGGAGCTTGTTCGGAATTAAACCTGATCTGACTCCACCTACAAGCCAAACCCTAAACCTATCAAATTACCATAATTCTTAACTTTAAGCTTTAAACAAGAAATGCTGTACAACACAGAATAATAAAGATATTTATCCAACCTGAGGCACACTGAGTTACCTCCTACACCTGGACTTTGGTTTATCTTAGCCAAGGTAACATAAGGCGGATCAGATTGGACGCCACCCTTTGAACTTTGTTTCTAAACAGAGTAAAGGAAACTGATATTGTCTACGTGAAGGCAACCCACACAGCTGTGGGAAGAATATTGAGACATGCTGACCTGAACAGCAGTTAACACATTAGGTCGACATCTTTTAACAGTGTTTGTATTCACTTTAGGGTTCAAAGTCCACGGCCCACCTGGTCCTCTCATTGTTCGGCTTGGGGACTCAGTGATGCTGCCCTGCTTTGTGGAACACCTCTTCTATTGGAAGATCTTAAAGTGGAATGGAAAAGAAATTGACAGTGAAACTCTAGTGCACTGGTGGCAGAATGGAGAGAGTCGACCAAGAGTCTCAGAACCAGCAGTTATCATGAAAGAGCTAATTTCTTCACAGAGAGATCGCTCATGGAAACTTCTCCCTCCTGCTTACAGATGTGACCAGTAAAGATGCAGGAGTTTATAAGTGTGCTGTTTACACAAAGCTGGATTCTGGAGAAACTCTGATTGAAATAAAGGAGATTGGTGGGTAAACCAGGCTGAGTAAGTCACTGTATTTTTCTATACAAAACATGTAAAGATGTACGCAGAGTTTAGTGTCTTAATAAGTTGGACTATGGATTAACAGGGCTAACATCATGTGTGCATTACTCTAAAGAAAGCAAAATTGGCCATACTCATTTTTAATAACTCTGGTGTCTCTGTCACGCAGGTCTTTCCTTTCTGCATATTGCAATTTTAATTTTTGTGTATTCTTGGAGTGTAATCGGATCACTTATACTAGGCTTCCTATCTTACACATCTTATAAAAAGGAAGGTAAGTCTGGTCTTCATTTTAATACTTCAGAAGTTTGGTAAGTTTACATTTGAACTCAAAGTAAATTTAATACAAATGTTTTGTTTATTTGTTTGTAGAGGACAGCAGCGGAAGAGCCCTAGCTATACAGTGTGCACATGTCCTTTGTCCTAACATTATTATGACCATTGTCTTCATCCTCTGGGGTTTCACTGATGTAAATATTGTTTCTTACAGTAGTTACAGTGTAAGGATAAACTTAGACAAGACAAGTACACACAAGTTTTTCTTTGTTCCCCATCTAGGAATGTGTGAGAGATTAGATCTACAACCTCCCACAGGCTTGCACAATCTTTATCTTTATAACAATTGACCATGCGTGACCAAGTTATTACTAGCAGTCTGAGCATCTCATTGTACCACCCTCCTTAGGCAGACCGAGGAAGAAGTGATCTTTTCTAGTCTATGTAGGTCAGGGGTCTTAAAATTGTGGCCCACGGGCCAATTGTGGCCACGTGACGATAGTTTGTGGCCCCCGTCTTAATATGAAAGTTTAATGTTAGTGCGGCCCGCAAGTTTGATATGTATGGCACTTTACATTGTTGAATGTGGAGCTGAACGAACCTACCAATCACGGTGGGGTATATGGCTCTCGGGTGCGGGACATGTGAACATGAAACATTTCTCAGTGAGTGAATGTTACAGCAGGGTTGCCATAGAGTGTTTACTTCTGTGTCTGGCTGGCTGCCTTGTTTCTATTGTGCACACACGGACATTCGTCCCAGCGTGCTGCATTCACAACACTTCAAAAAAAAGTTTTTTAAGTTGCTGCCCAGCGAAACATTATATGTATATATACGTATATAAACGGAATATATATTATACAGACACGCCAATGGCACTTCTAGAGGTAATATGAGGTCTCGCTCTCTGACACAATAAATCAAAGTGACGTGCAGGCGCCGGGATTTTTCAAAGCCTGCAGTGAAGTGAAAGGTTGGTGATGAGCACAGACAATTTCAGTAAAAGTTGGAAATGCAATATTTCTTTGTTGAGCACAGGGGCACCCTGACGTGTCTTATTTGCACAGAGAAAGTTGCGGTGCACAAGGAATACAATTTAAAACGTTTTTACACAACTAGACATGCTGAGGAGTATGCATAATACCAGGGAGATGTGAGAGCCAACTGGGTTGCCAATCTTAAAACATGTCTACTGATGCAACAAGATTTCTTCAAGAAAGCAACCTAAGAGAATAATACAGCAGTCGAAGCTAGCTACGTGGTTAGTGAGATGATTGCTAATGCAGGAAAGCCGTTCACAGAACGTTAAAGGTTAAAGAACTGTTAAGACAGATATTTCAATCTGAATACAGCAGATATAGAAGACTGAAGAAACCACATATAGTTGCTGACTAGAGAAATCTAATTATTATTATTATTATTTTCATTATTATTAGTATTTTATTTATTTATCACTGATTGATTTATTGATTGAGTTAATTCTTAATTTGTTTATTTATATTTTCATCTTATTTTGTGTTAAAAAATAAAGAGAATTGAGAAGATTGGTATTTTTTTAACAAAGATTTTTTTGTGGAAAACCTAATGCGGCCCAGGACTCTGCCTCCAGCGGCCTCCAGGTAAATTGAGTTTGAGACCCCTGGTCTAGGTGTTGCAGAAGAAACCTCTGCCAGTCAATCTTGGCTGGTGTAATGGAAAATTACTACTGAGGGACAATGCAAGCACACCTTACTCATGCCACCTGAGATCTGGGGTTACAGTTGTAAACTAAAGATATTTAACCTCTTGTAAATTCAGTTGTGCCACGAAGGTTTAAAATACTAAATATTAAAGGAAATTTTATAGCTGAAATATGTCACGATCAATTGACCGTTATAATAATTCTAGGTTTTTTGGTACGGTTCTAGATTAAAGAGATACTATTATGACTATAACTCACTGGGTTGTTGGTCTAAAAATTTTCTTATTGGCTGAAAAATGTATTTATTTTTCCTCCAGGGTATTTTACTGAAGCAGCAACTTGTTCAGCACTTAATTTTGCACGGATCCTTTTCCTACTTTGGATTGCTCTCGAACTGAAAACATTTCCAGGTATGATTTGATTGTCACTGGTCCTGTGAGAACTTTACAGTCATTGTTTTATTACAAAAAGTCCAGTTTTAAATTCTCACTGCTGGGTCATGTGGCCCATAATCCAGTTTATACATGATTACAAACCCATGCCAGAATAATGCAGCGCCCCATCCTGTGTGTGTCAGAGGTAGGAGGTAATGCAGTTGACACAATATTTTTTTATATAATCTTTTAACAAATAGTTTGATTTTCTTTAAGAAAACTGTATAATGTTAGATAACAGACCAGGAAACAAATACTTTTTTAAGGCATTACAATTAATTATAAAGTTTTAGATTTTTTTGACAGCCTTCTTGAATTTGTCTGAAAACCAAAAAGAGCCTTTTTTGATGCTGTGCAGTGGACAATTTTCAATACATCTCTTATAAATATATTTAATGATATCTTACATGAGCAAGGAAGTCAAACGTATGTTGAAATATTTTATTTTACATTATCGCTTACTGAGACAGATGTGAATGAGGGAATATGTAGAGTTCAAAGAACTGGCTGAAGGATTACTGAAGTGAGATGAGGAATATTCATACAGCATTGTGTAATAGTCTTAGGTACAAGAGTCTCAGAAGGAGGCACAAACACCTCTATCACTTGGTGGCAAAGGCATAAAAATAAAAAAAATCATTTTAAATTTCTTTTCACACCTGACCTGAATCTCTACTAGATTTTCTCCCACAGTTTGAATACCACCTTTTGTTCACCTGTTGCTTTCTGCTACCTTCAACAACACCTTCACCAGTTCATCAGTACTTTTGATTATTTAGGCGTTTTGGATCTAGGAATTAGTAAAAATGTGGACTCTATGCAAGACTAAAGAAACACTTGCCTAATCACTACATGCTGTGTATTTGTTATATTGCAGATTTTCCCCAACGATTAATTACCAACTTGGCAATTCTACTACAGTACACTGTGATAACTGTTGCTGCTTATTCTTGTGAGTATACATGAAACCATCACACTGTTACTATCTGCAAGATCTTATTACATACTTGTAATATGTTTAAAGTTAGGAAAGAACCAATTAAGGAATACAATAGTTTTAAAATCATGTGTTTCTATGGGACAATGGCCTGAGTATCTGCATACAGAATGTTACATAATTGATCATACAGTGATGTTTCATGGTCCCACAAATCAGGAGCGCAGTTGCAGTAAGACAGACGTAGACAAAGGTATTGGGCTGATCCTGGAGATGAAGTCCTGAACTCCTCTCTCGTGAAGACTGTTTAGTTACTCTACTCTTACTAAATACCTTGTTGAGTTCTGCACATTTGGGGAATCATCACTTTAGAAGGGGAATCAGTGGTGAAAATTACTTTGCACATCCACTGGCCACATGGCAAAACACATCACCATGGAGTTTTTAACTTTAGAGTGTTCTCTCACTGTAACAGATACATATAGCTGGTTCAGAGGAAGCAGGATATGGTGCATAAATGTAGAAATGACATTACTAACCAGCTAATTATAAAACTATAAGCAATCTACAGTCACATCCTCAAGGGTCCAGCAGAAGCAGCTTGGGATCTGACCTCACAACCTCACAGTCAGGATGTCAGTGTTTTATCCACTGACCTGCCACTGCACCATAATGTTAGATAACATGTCACTACACTACACAATCCAGCTTCCATATGTCAGAACTTTGTGAGTGTATCTTTACCCTCTCCTTGTATGTTTGCCTAAGCAATTTGTGTAATTTGTTTAATTGTGAGATATTTCTTCCGGATTACTTGAGAAACAGTTTATGCAACTAAGAACAAATTATGTGCAAACTTACAGAAGGAGAAGGCAAAGATTTGTTTCACTTCTACATAAGATTTCTATTTGATTATTATCTACCATCTGTTATTATTTATATTTTTATATCTATCTAGATGAAATAGATACAAAACCCAATAGTTCAGAAAGTAATACAGTTTCAGTTAAACACTAAAATAAGGTACCAAAGTATCAGGAAACTGCACAGTAAATGTTGCAACAAATTACATTTTGTGACATAAAAACAAACAAACAAACAAACCATGAAAGTGTTTTGAATCCAATGTATTGTTCTCATTACAGAATCACACAATTCTAACTTTTCTTGTTTACATTTTTATTTAAATGACATTTCCTACATTATGTGAATACAATAGTACGAGTGCTGTACATTTTAACTGAAACTAAAAGGAGCTCCATCTTACACTGTTCAGAAATAGAAGCAGATCTGTAACATCACATGAGTCCATTGGAACATTGATTAAAGGACACTGTACATGTACGCTACCAGTCAAAAGTTATAAAACACCCACATTTTTCCAGTTTTTAATACAATTTCAGCAGTTCAAGTCCAGTGAAGAACCTGAAAGTTTTAGTATGAGTTATAAAACACCCACATTTTTCCAGTTTTTAATACAATTTCAACAGTTCAAGTCCAGTGAAGAACCTGAAAGTTTTAGTATGAGTATGTGTCCCGAAAACATTATTCCAAAAATCAGCATTAAATCCTTCCCAATCCAGAAACCCTGGATGAATGTTGATGTCAGGGCCACACACTGGTGACACAGAGACACAGGAAGTCCAGGTCTGACCTACAGAAGGTCATCAGGTCTGCAAAGAAGAGTTAGAGAGACAAGATCATGGCAAACTCTCAAGGATCTGACCTCAAGCATGTGAGGAAAGGTTGGAAAAATCTGTGACATGGGGACGTCTACCTGAAGAATTGGGGATAACATCACCATCCTTGCAGTGAAACGTTCAACAGACCTTAACAACTGAACGCTGTTTTAATGGCTCAGTCTGGTCAACTTAAGAAAAGCACCAGGTCGTGATGTTCATTCTCATATCATCAAAAACAATCTTAAAGAAGACCACCATCGTTCCTGTCCCTAAGAAGTCTGCAGTCAGCTGTCTGAATTATTACTGATGCCCTGTGGTTCAGATTATTTCCACTGGTTATTTCTAATAGGAATAGAGAAGTCATGTACTTTTGTACATCCTGTAAATGATGCTACAATTATATACAAAGAAAATTAGCATGACACTAATGACGTATATGACACTGTATTTTAATTCTGCTATATTATATTTGTGCTGTTACAATTCTGTCAGCTCTCCTCCAGTGCAGCTTTGAGTAAAACAAATCAGTACCTGAATGAATTTTTATGGCTGTTTGCTGCAGTTGATGTGATAAAGTCTACTGTATGAATGATCCCTAAATCTAGAATATATATTTTATACATTATTACATACATTATGTAATACATTACATTATACATTATTTAATATTTTTTCCATTTGATGTTGTTTTTAACAAAGCATGGTGTGCACTTGTGTAGTATATACTAACGTTTTTTATTTTTATTGTCTAGCTATTTTTGTGGATATCTACTATAGATTCAGCACTGAAATGAAAGTGGCTCTGATCATTGTGCTCCTTCTGCTACTTATTCCTCTTCTGGTTCTTATCGCTGTAGGTAGGTGTTTCAACCATTTATTATTTTATATTACACAGTGTGTGTATGTGTGTGTGTATAGACAGTTGATGTGGGTAAATGATATTGTTTACTTTAAATGTAAAATTACTTTTACGAAAATCTTTTTTTTCATATTAAATTATAGAATTGACACAAATGTACAGTTACTGTACATTTCAGTTCAGGCACTCATTGTTTAAAGTGTTTGTTTAAAGATAATTGTCCATCTAGTTTACTATATAAGCATTACAGTGCCATTATAACACCCTGTGTAACATCTACAGTATAGTGAATATGAAGCACTTTGAGATTTTGTATCTCAGGTAACCTGTAAATAAATATAGGATGCAGAACATTCTCAGTTTATCGTAACTTTTCCTTTCTCTGGGCTTGTGAAGCATTGATTCTCCCTGCTTGTTATTTAACATAAAGAAGATGAATGATTACATGTCCAGAACCTAGAGTCTAATAGAAACAGGAATAAAAGCAGTGTGTATATTTTACTTGCAACAAAAAAAAAAAACAGTCTATTTTCAAGCTCCAATCATTAAACAATAGATAACTTTAATTTTATATTATATACTTAAATTTAAAACTAAAGATAATAAAACTATAAATAACTCAGACTTTCATCACACACTAACTGACTCTGTAGTGTTTATCTGTACAGTAATGATCACACTCTTTGGTGTCACTCAGGTTTCTGTAAAGCTGTGTTCAGATTATGTTATTATGAAATTGATATTGAATTGAATTTCCAGAATTTTAAGTTAAGAAGAGTACAGTAATAGTAGTACATTAGTCATATGCTTTGTCTTTGCCAAAATCTGCAGACATTCTACAGTAATTTTGAAAAATTCCATCTGAATTCTGTGTTTTCTGGATTAAGTATTAATTTCTGTGATGCCAAAATCTCAAAATCCTGTTGTGACCGGTTTATAATCATATAAAGTGACTCCTCTACCTGTGCACGTGTAGAGCAGTTATAACAACATTTCATATTTGTAAAGATTTCTGTGGTATCTGTTGAACAGGTTAGGAACAGACTGCTGTTCAGCAAACTGCACACACAAAGTTCTCAGATCCTCAGATGAAGTTTTGTTAGGCTTTAGTCAAGTTCAGTTATTGGTTTTGGTCTGGTGATTAGTAAAAATTGCCCACAATCCACCAAGAAAACAAAAGAAAGTGAAGAAATATTTAGCAGTATCTGTTTGCTGACTCTGTGATTGTGGAATTTGGGAACAATATCACAGCATTATGTGAGACAGAAGAAGGGGAAGTGATTCCAGGCAGAAGCAGCACTGTCTTGGACACATATAAAACTTTATGTAGTGTTTGTGGACTTAGTCCTTAGTTCTGTGTCGTTTTAGGTAGCTCTGTGGTTTATGTAGCACCAGGGTCCTAGAGGAACATTTTTTTTCATTTCACTGTGTACTGCACCATCTGTTTGAATTGACAATAACAGCTTCATGACACTTGACACTCTTAATACAAGAAACACCTACGATGCTGTCAGTCATTCAGAATTCAGATGTCAGTTTTCTTGTCTGTGTTACATTTATTTATTAATATTATCCCCAGACGTCATTCCGTGAGTTCATATCCTCAGAGTTTGTGAATGTGTTTACAGCCAGAACATAAGTGTGAAATGTTGTAGTTCCATCAGACAGTCAGTTGGAGGCGCTGGACATCACACTGAGACTGAAGTCACACAAGACTCACTGAGACACAGCTCTGTGTTACAAGTGTGTAGTTTCAGCTGAAACAATATGAGCTTTTCACTACATGGATTTAAATCCACACTTAGTGAGTGTGCAGACTGCAGCCTCATAATCTCACATCTTAACATCTAATACACTGAAACTAACATTTCTACATACAGTAAATAATAGTGAATCTGTTCAGATTCAATTTCATTTAAATTTCTAAGGTCAAAAAAAAAGGAAAAAGGTGACAGATATATGAGATGATTAATTAAATTTAATGAGTCTACTGAGCAGCTGAACAATTTACTCTGTTTAATGAATGTTTTGAATGATACATTAAATAACAGAATAATATACAGTAGAGTTTAAATAATTAGGCACATTTAAAATAAAAAAAATAAATACTGTTTATAATTGTAAATGATTTTAAATCAGTGATTTTACAGATGTTTAAATAAGGTTCACCATTATTGAATAAGTTTCACCATCCCTGCTGACAACATCCTCTTTAATATCTCACTTTATTTCCTTTAAAAAATTAATTGGTTCCTCTAATTAATTGATTTTAAAGTCTGTTATAACCTACAGCAGGTGATGAGGCTTAAACAGTGGGATTTGGAATGATCTATTTATTTATTTATTTAAAAGTATAATTGGACTTTTATCCTCTGTGTGAATCCCTGTTATTTTCTGTTTCTCAGTCCTACTGTATCAGGTGTTGTGTTGAGGACATTATATTTATGGTATTTTATTTATTTCATGTCTGTTCTATATGATTCTGTTCTATAATTATTCACATGTAAAGACATATTGCAGTTTGCTGTATATTAATACATCTCAGTTACACAGGACCTAAAACTGGAATAAGTTCCCTGGTGTATAAACTTTCCCTTTTGTTTTGGGTTTGTTTTCTAACTGTATAAAACATTTAAAGACCATTCATGTTTTTTTTTAATTAGTTTTCTTTTTAAACAGGTCTTGCACACCTCTGAAATAACCTTTTAATAATTATTTCTTTTCCCAATACAGTATGCTGTAAAAGGACTACAGTAATTAGTCCATACAGGATTTTCATGATTACAGAACTCAGTGATATTCTACGAATAAGTTTTTTTACACTGGGATTGCAAAGTAAGTGGCACTTTTTACAGGTAATGTTACACTTCTTATCCTAAAGGTTATTTAATATTTATAAAACATTTAGAATCCATGCACAGAATTTAATGTAATTAATTTTACACACATTGTCATTAAACCGGTGTTAAAAAACAGACCCATATGCAACCATATGCAGTATAGTAAAAAAATAAAATAAAAAACACGGTTTATTAATAAAACAAACAAAAGCAAACACAGACACAACCAAGACCAAACAAAACACAACCACAGACAGTGATTCTTCTTCTTCTTCTTTCGAGTTTAATGGCGGTTGGCAACTCATCTTAAAGGTGCATTACTGCCACCTACTAGACTGGAGTGTGGGCACTAGAATGACATCAAAGGAGAGAGGGGGGGGGGGGAGACAAGAAGGAAAAAAAACTTAAATTCTTTCACTTAACCCAGTGTTTTTATAAAAACAATATTAATAAACTATGTATTCTAATAGACACTTTTCCTAATAAATGCTCGTGTCCATCCATGCATGCCTTTAACTCTGCCCTATCTTCTTCATATTTTTTACAGTCTAACAGTATATGCTTTACTGTCTCTTGTACATTACAATCAGTGCATGATCCAGTGGGATGTTTTCTTATTCTGTACAGTGTTGTATTCACACCAGTGTGACCCGTTCTAAGCCGTGAGATTAGCATCTCTTCCTTTGGGCTTCTGCCCTTCCTCATGCTTGTGGCTACCTGATTTTGTGTACTGTATAAGTGACATCCTGTATCCGCTGTGTTCCAATATTCCTGCCATATTTTAAGTGAGTGTTGCTTTATGATAGTTTTGACCTCTGTTCTACTTATTGGTACATGCACATCAACTGTTTCCTGCTTTGTAGAGTTTTTTGCTAGTATATCCACAATTTCATTTCCTTCCCCCCCAACATGGGCAGGAACCCAAAGGAAGGTGACACCTATTCTTTTATTGTGAAGTGTGAGAAGCAAGTGGAGTATTTGATGGATGAGGTCTTGTCTACATGACGCTCTCCCAGACTTAATGCTTAATAATGCTGATAAACTGTCTGAGGCTATAATGACATCTGTGTTTGGATTATTTCCCTCCACCCACCCTAATGCCAGTAAAATTGCTACTAACTCCACAGTGTAGATTGACAGTGCTGCACCAGTTCGGCCTGATTCTGGCTGCTTTGATCCATCCGTAAATATGAATAGTTCCTGAATATGAATTGATACTTCTTTACATAGTTTTGAACTATTATCCACTCTGGCATTTTTGTGTGTGTTTTCTTTTAGTATTTGTTGCAAGTTTATAATTACAGCTGGTTGTATAAATTTCCAGGGTGGTATCGTTGATATTGCCACAGTGGGTCTAATTTGCAGCTGATTGAGACCTGCACTTTGAGCCTTAGCATTCCCCACCCACCCGAAACTGTAAAAAATTCTTTTGCTACTGTATGCTCTGTGCAGTTTTGCAAGACAGTTTGTGTTGGGTGCACCATATTATGTCCTTGCAGATTAGTCCAATACGCCAACATGATCTTGACCCTCCTAATACGTAACGGCATCTCTCCTGCCTCCACCTGTAATGCAGTTACTGGCGATGTTTTAAATGCCCTGGTACAAATCTGGAGCGCCTGTGCCTGCTCCACATTAAGCTTTTTAAGGTTAGATTCTGATGCTGACATATATGCTAAGCAACCATAGTCAGAGGCAGTTCTCATGAGAGCCTGATAAATGCTTATTACTGATGCTCTACTCGCTCCCCAGTCTCGCCCTGATAGACATCTCAACAAGTTGTTGATCTTCTTGCATTTATTTCTGACCTTATCAATATGTTGATACCAAGTCAGCCTCTCAGCAAAGATAACTCCTAGAAATCTCACCATCTTAACTTGTTCCAAATCTTGTCCATACAATTTCAGTGGCACTACCTTATAGCGCTTGGAGAAGCAAATAACAGGTTTTTTGGATTGACAGTTAAAATCCCCATTTATAAGTCCATTGTTCAACTTTCTCTATTGCATTTTCTTTCTTAAGTATTCTACATTTTGTCCACTAACCCAGAGTGCTCCATTGTCTGCATAAAGTGACTTACCTACATTTCCTCTTACCTGATCAAAAATGTCATTTATAATAATACTGAATAGTATGGGGCTGCAGACAATACCTTGTGGGGCACCATTTTCCACAATATGCCTACTTGCATACTCTGTACCAACCTTAACTTTTATTGTTCTGTACAGGAAGTCTAGTATCCAACCGAATAATTTACCTTTTATTCCTAATTTGTTAAGTTTGATAAGTAGTCCATCCTTCCACAGCATATCATATGCTTTTTCAATGAACACAGCAATTACACTTTCCTTATTAGTTTGTGCTTTCCTAACTTCTGCTTCTAAGCACAAAACAGAGTCCATTGTCCCCCTAACCTTACGAAATCCAGACTTGTGCTTCTATATAGACTATACTTCTATATCTAAAGAGACCCTTGCCTTCTATATAGTAACTTAACCTATCTGTTACCATCCTTTCTATGACTTCTCCTATTTGTGATGTTAATGCTATAGGTCTATAACTTGACGGGTCTACAGCATTCTTACCAGGTTTGAGTATTGGGACTATCACTGCCTGTTTCCATTCATTTGGGATTTTACCTGCATTCCATATCATGTTATTTAGCCTTGATACTACCTCCAATGCCAATGCTATATGCTGTAACATATAGCATCTTTCCCTGGTGTTGTCTGCCGTGCATTTAAGATAGCCCTTTTTAATTCAACATAGTAAAAGGCAAGTCCATGTCTCCTCCTGATGCAGTTCTACTTTCTTTAATTCCAGGGTTTTCTAACAGTGTCTGATTCCTATTCTTCTTATCTATTGTTGATAAATTTCATTACTAATTGCATTCTTAAAATTACTACATAACATTGGCATGTCCACCTTTCTACTTAATCCACTCATTCTTCTGATTGTTCCCCGTATATCTGACCACTGAGTTTCACTTCCAATTATATTGCAATACTGTCTCCAATACATGAGTTTGACTGATCTAATCGTTTTTCTAACTACTGCTTGTGCCCTTTTGTAGCCAATTAGAGTTTCTAGTGTGTGATCAGCTTTACGCTGTTTAAATGCTTTGTTTCTTTTTTTAAACTGCTATTCTACAGCTCTCATCCCACCATGGCACGCTTTTTCCTTGCTTATTTCCTATACTTTTAGGAATTGTTTCTTCTGCTGCTTGTATAATGGTTGCGACTACGACACTATTCATTTCCTCTACATCTGTAATATCTCTACTCAGTAGTTCCACACACTTAGACTTACTAATTTTTTGAAATGTCTGCCAATCAGCTTTATCTAATTTCCACCTTGGTATTTTCGCTTCCCCATCCTGCTGTATCTCTATGCCAATCCTAGTTATTATTGGATAGTGATCACTACCCACTGTCGAGCTACTCCTCACTTCCCATGCACTAATTCCTGCAATTCTAACTGATACTAGTGTTACTGTAGATCAATGGCACTTTCTGTATTACTTGAACTATTATACCGTGTGCCCTTTCCATCATTAATACACACCAGCTCCTTATCATCTATAAATTTCTCTATTGCTAATCCATTTATATCTGTGTTTTTACTTCCCCATAACGTACTGTGTGCATTAAAATCCCCACATACCACTATTTTGCCCTGCAATGATCCACAAACTAATTCCAACATATCAGCACTTAATCTATTGCAAGGGTTGTAAAAATTGACTATTTTTATGCTATCTTCCCCTGACCATACTCCAATTACAGCAGATTCCTGTTCTTTCCCTTTACTAATAAGTTTATATCTTACCCCATTTTTAACAAAAGTTGCTACACCTCCACCTTTTCCTGTTTCTCTAGCTCTCCTAGTCGAATTATATCCATACAATACAAAGTCTAACTGTTTTAACCATGTTTCTTGCACACATATTACATGAGGTCTATCCGCTAAATCTGAGACAAAACTCTTTAATTCCTGTCCATTAGCTATAAGGCTACTAGAGTTCTATTGCAATATAGCTTATATCATAAAGAGCCACCAGCCCATGACTGCGAGTTTGCACTTCTTTCCACTATCATTTCTTCAACTACTTCACAGCTAAGCCCTTTTATTCCTAGATATTTTTCCGCTGATTTAACTAATATTTTGACCTTCTCTGTCTTTCTGTCTGTTTGTGCTGAGCAGTTTATCACCTCAGCATATCAATTTTACTCCTTCTCCACATTTCCCATACTCATGCTCACCTGAACATCTACCACATCTTTGTTTACCCTTACAGACAGCTGCTACATGGCCATATCTTTGGCACTTAAAACATCTCAGTGGGGGAGGGATGTATGTTCTGACCTCGTAGCTCATGTAACCTCTGAATAACGTACTTGGAAGTCTTGCTTCATCAAACTTAATCATAACAATCAGGCTATCGCATTTCTCCCCATTTCTGGTTGTTTTAAGGTGTTTTACCGCCAGCACTTTTGCCCCTGCTACATTGTCTTTAATTTGATCTTCTTTGATATTTACCGGTATTCCTGTGAAAACTCCTCAAACCAACACATTGTTTCAAGTCAATACACATTTTATTCTCTTGCCATCTATTGTACTCAGTTCTATGGCTTTCATTTGTTGTTTTTTTATTCCTACAGAAAATCTGCAGTGCTCCACTTCTTAATACTTTTGCATTTTTGACCTCACCTAGCAATTTGTTTATCGATTTTGTTACCAAATGACCTCACCAAATGACGACCCCTCCTGAGATAGTGTCATGATCACTTTATATTCTTCTTCTTGTGGTTTACTTACTATAGTCATACTTTGTTCACTATCTGTTTCATCTATATATTACAGTATATGTTGCCTTTTTTTTTTTTTCTATTTTCCAGATCGCATTACATTCCAAACACTCCTATCTCTCCCGGCTTCTTCTTCAAATCCCATCTCACTTCCGGTCTCCTCACTTCCTCACTTCCTTCCATCTCCTACCCAGTCACAGTCTAGCTGTTGCCAACCGCTGCATCCTCCGCCAAACAAACACTTGTCACACGCGCTTCTCTCTCGCACTCCCAAGCCACCACCGTTCCCCTCAGTGGGGAAGACGTTAACGAGTGAAAATTCACAGACAATTATTCCGCGCTGCTAAAGACTAAATACTCAAGACAATTAGACACATAAGGGACAGGTGTTTAGAGGCAGGAAGGAACAGACGAGGGCAGACACGTGATCACAAAACGTAAACAAAAATACGTGGAAAAAGTCTGGGTCAGATCCTGACACACATTTAACTTTTTACATTAAAACTATTTCATTTTTAAACATATTCTCCACTTTTCTTGTCTCATTGCCAGACATATCCTAAGATCAGTTTAATCCTGTAATATTTCAGTTTTAGTTGTGTATCTGATGCTGATGAAACATTTATATAGTTAAGATTATTTAAGCTTCATTTGCAATAATTAAAACAAATAATAATCACATTTTCAAACTGAACTTTCTCGAGCAAAACTCTGATATTTCTGTAATTAATATTCTCTGTTTTTCAGGAAGTGCAATTGGGGCATTATTTCCACTCTTCATTGTGGCTTTGTTTTATTTTCGTGAGTTTTTCTGGTTTCTGAGTAAGTACATCATTTGATACTCTATTCTATCTTTTTTATCTTATTTATTATCTCCAGTCAGACATTACATACATTAAATTTGATTTAATATGAATTTATAACCATATGATTGTAGTTTGAGTCCCCAGACTTTACATTAATTACAAATCACACACTTAGATACAGTTCACTGATCTTACAGTAAAACTTCATTCCTAAAACACAAACTCTGAAAAATGCAAACTTTGTGTGTTGGTCAGAAATACAATGAATTAAAATGTTAAACTGAAGGATTTGCTGAACTGAGAAGACAAAACCTTTGTTTATGGTGCTCTAAAAAATTCACTTTTGATTCTGTTAAAAAACATCATACAGAATTTTATACTGTGTTGATTTAGTTTTAATTAAATATCTTTAAAATATACTTAACTCAAAAATGTGGTGTAAAAATTCTCTCCTTTTTCTCTGTCTGAATAACTTTAATAATGTTAATGATGAACAATAGAGTGGTTGTTGTTGTACATTCCATCAGATTTGAGTATTTTATTAACAGTTCAGTAGTTTACTAGCACTGCACTAACATTACATACAGAACAATACAGACATGTGCTTTTTTATTGTTTTCATGTATACTGATGATCAGCCTTGAATTACGTTTCACACTCGTTACAGCTGATTTTTATTTGATGAAACACACAAAATGTCATTAAAGGTCAGGTGATTCATTTATTTGTTAATAATTGATTAACAATTTTATTAGCAGATAAAAATGTTATTAAACACAATCATAATGTAAATAATGTTGAGTGTTACATGCTGAGAGAGATAAAGAAAACAAATCAATCTAAAGAAGAGAACCAAAGTTAAAGCTGCTATAGAATGTTTTGCAAAGATTTTTTTTAAAATATTATTTTTTTATTTGTAGGAAAATCCTCTAAAATACTGAAATGACAATCTTATAGATAGATGAAGCTCAGCAGAGAGTGTGGGACGGACAGATTCACAGATTCAGGTTATTTTTGTCAGGGTGGGCCGGAAGGGAGGACTCAAATGCAGGACGTCGATGTAAATAATAAAAAGTCTTTAATGAGCAGGACAAAGTAATCAGGCAAGTCAGGTAAACACTCAGCGTAAAGACCAGTCTATAATCCAGTACAGAGGCAGGCAAAGAATACAGGGCAGGCAAAAACACAGTGAAAAAGCAGTCCAATAATCCGGTACACAGGCAGGCGTTGTGATACAGGGCAGGCAAAAGCACAGAAACCAGAAACAGATTCAAACCAGGCAGGCAGAACAGGAACAAGGTTGGATGAATCACAGTGCACAAGCTGAGAAGACCATCTTACAAGGAACCATGTGAAAGCAGCGTCCTTATATAGTGTCTAACACCTAAAATGTTTATAAAAATAAAAATGCCGCCCAATGAGAGACACGGTGGGTGGCGACAGCTGGATTGTGAGTGGAGCGCTGATGGTAGGAATTAGTGTAGCTTCCGGAAGTGATCCGGAAATGAAGGATGAAATGGCTGATGAGGATAGTGGAGGCAATGCAAGTAATGAATGGAAATTGGTAGAAACTCAAAAAAGAAAGAAAAATTGGGGACAGTGAAAAGGGAAATCACCAGGCAAGAAGGAGGAAAGAGGAGTATAAGGTATTGCTGAAGTTTGCTACTGAGTCCGTTAATGTCATAAACCCTTTGAAATGAACAAAAACAAAAATTAGGAACAATTGAAAGTATCAAGACATTGAGGGATGATGAATTGATATTGTTCTGTAAAGACGATAGATGGCCCTGGGAATAAAATCACTGATTGGACACAAAGTAATATGCTCAATCCCAGAAGAGAAGAATAGGGTTAGAGGTGTGATAACAGGGATCCCAACTGATGTTTCAGCTGAGAAAATCATAAGAAATATATCTGGGGCTGCAGTAAAGGATGTCAGGAGGCTCATTGCATTAGAAATAATGAAAAGACTGACAGACTCTCAGTAATGTTAAACTTTGATGAGAACAAATTGCCTGAGAGAGTATATTTAGGCTTTATGAGCTACAATGTCTGGCCATATGTTCCCCCGCCGCTAAGATGTTACAAATGCCAAAAATATGGCGCATTTTGTAAAGGAAAACAGAGATGTGTGCAGTGTGGTGGTGAGCATGAATATGGCAAATGTGGGCAAGGTATTAATCCAAGATGCTGTTATTGTGGAGGAGAGCACAGTGCAGGATACGGCGGTTGTTTAGTAAGAAAGAATGCAGTTAAAGTACAAAATGTCAGAGTGGCAGAAGGAATATCATATGCTGAGGCTATAAAGTAAGTAAAACAAGCACACAAAGTAATTGAAACAAGGACAACAGCACCACAACAAAAAACAGTGTTGAAAGAGCAAAGTAAAGAGAGTGAAGTGATTGTTGATAAAGTATCATTCGTAGCATTCATAGCAGAAGTGTTAAATTGTTCCTCCCAAACTGAAAGCAGGACAGAGAGAATTAAAATCATTATTAGAGCTGCAGAAAAGTATTTGGAGTTAGAGGATGTTACAGTAGATATGATAAATGAAAGGCTTAAGACACAAACAGTAATCAGTCAGACAGAATACAGTCAGGCATGTGGTGGTACATAATGGTGTTAACAATAATGCAATGGAATGCAAGAAGTTTAATGCCAATGGTCAAGAATTCAAAACATTTATTACAAATTAAGGAAATAGTCCGGACATTATATGTGTTCAAGAAACATGACTAAAATCTCAATTAAATGTTTTAATTCCTGGATACATTACATCAGAAGAGACAGAAATAAAGGAAATGGTGGTGGGGTAGCAACATTTATTAAACAAGATGTTGGGTATAGAAAAGTTGAGGTAAATGGGGAGCAAGAGGTTGTAGTGGTGGAAATATGGGAAGAGTCATTCTATAAAACGGGTGCCATTTCCACTTTGCAATTGTCCACATTTTCATTAAGAACAAACTTTTTTTTGTTACTTACAACTTTTAAATATTATGTTAATCCTCCAAAAAAACATATTTTCCCAACTCAGGCACACTTAATAATATCAATTTTATTCTGGCAAGGGAGTCTTTTTTTTCCACCCCGTCACGGAAAATATGTATGCCATAAGAGTAGTAAAACAAGAAATATATTTTTAAAATCTAATGTTTTCCTAATAGTAAAATGTCCCTTTTTGGAAACCATCAATAGAAAGTCTGTAATTTGAATAATTATTCTTAGTTTTTTAATGGCCTCATTGTTTGTACTTAAAAAACGAATACACTTAAAAAATACAAATAAAGTTACATTTGATTAGTCCACACAACAAGAACATCATTCAACATTAATTTATGTAAAATTTATTTTCATTTACATACATTTTTAACAAATTGACCCCGTGACGGGGTGGTAACTGATGTCACGGAGTGGTTCACTGTGACAGGGTGCTATGGACAAAGTGTGTATCTCTGTGGTATGCTTATTTTAAACTTTATAAAACTGTGGAGGGGAAACATTAACATAGGAAATTTAATGGAAAACTTTGGTCATGCTCTGAAAAGCTAAAAAAAGGGCATCATTACAGTGACTGGGAGAGTCGCATCCACACATCCCTTTGGATTTCCATGTGGCGGGATGTCACAGGCTGTGGTGCTTGAATGATTTCGAGCACATCATCGAAGAGATACCACAGCAAGTCATCTTTTGGAGGCCAGAAGAACCTGTTGACACCTACACGGTGCATACACTTTACCAGGGCATGCGTTTCATCTGTCTCCATGATGATCCCAGGATAAAGGTCATTGTCATATTTAAGCATGCACCACTTCCCAATGAGATCTCCACTTTCCCAAGCAATTGCTTCTGTTGGCACCTTTTGGGCTGTCATGTTAAAATGATGTGTTGTGAAGCATTGACATCTCAGCTGCTTTTGCGTGGAGCACATTATGGATGGCACTGGTGGAATCTTGCCTGGCATCTTTTCCATTGCCTGCTCAACAGCTTCAGATGATACATAAAACATCTTAACAGTTGTAGATGTTTCAGTTAGGGCCTTATATAGCTCATGGGCATCGGGTATGTCATGGCTGTTGGTCACCAGCTTGTCCGCTGTTCTTTTCGAGGTTCCCCCAACACCGTCTTGCCATGGCTTGCCTCAAAAAAGTTCCACGTTCCACCTTTTAGACCTCGTCTTGCAAGCTCTGTGCTGAAAAGGAAGAAATTTCCTTTCTGTTTGTATTGGGTACAAGGTCCATCACTCAGAAAGTGTAGAACAGATACATCTGGGTATGTGGCTTGCAGATAATTCAGCACCGGTTTCATGTGTTCCCATATAGCTGGGGGGCTTTTGTGTTTGGAGGGTGACACTGTGCTAAAACAGATGGGCTCTTTTTCACCACCTATGTACAAAACACCAGTGTGCAGAGTAGCTTTTTGGTGCGAGGAGCCAAAGTGAGGAGCCAAATGTGTAGTTTTCAGAGAAGTCAATGTGGATCACTGCCCCCTCTTTTGACAGGTTCTTCTTCAACTCTCTGCAGTAGGAGTATTGTTGATTTATGTTGAATGTGTGTCTTTTGAATTTATGGAGAAGAGTGTGGAATAACTCCACAAGATTGTCTTGTGTGTCCTCCATTGTTGTCTTCAATGTGATCTTGACAGAGGTTGGACCCTCCCTCGCATCTTCCCTTGCTTTCTCTGCTGTGGCCCATTGAGTGAATGCAACCTTTATCAGAATCCTTCATTTCACACATCTTCA
Organism: Tachysurus fulvidraco; assembly: GCF_022655615.1. Taxonomy (NCBI): domain Eukaryota; kingdom Metazoa; phylum Chordata; class Actinopteri; order Siluriformes; family Bagridae; genus Tachysurus; species Tachysurus fulvidraco. The sequence goes on from NC_062525.1 coordinate 19,383,817, forward strand.
CATTCAAATGGGAAGCAGAACCACCCCGTCACATTCCTTACCACCACGGCACAATAAAACATGTGACGGGGTGGTATGTGACAGGGTGGTAAATATCATCCCAAAATGGCCACATGTCTCCCATGTGTTCAAGTTCCTCACCTAGCATACATGCATTCTATCTGAAATATAATTTTATTTGCATTAATAATCTTAAAAAATATATAAAAATTAGTTTTCCCTCTCTATCTTGCGTGACGGGGTGGTTGGTTTGAGCTTGACAGAAGCTGCCTAACATGAAAAATCAACATATAAAGAATGTAGAGTAATGTCAGGACTTGTCTGTTTTTGTTCTTGGCGGCAACAAGGCTCCAATGATGTCACTTCCGCTTTGTGATGTCATTTAAAGCAACAGTACATTATTTATTGATAAAACAAGTTAGTGTGATGGGGTGGTAAATCAAATTGAAGGACGCACACAAATCATAAAATATTTACAAAAAATATGGTTTATTTTGAATAAAATATATCTTCTGTGAAAAGGGACACAAATACAATTCTGAAAATAATATCTCTTTTTAAAAATACACAACTTATTTGGTGATATTTTGGATACAAATGTCATGTTGGTCAACATGGACATGTGAAAATGGCTATGTACTAATGCAAAATTATTAAAAATAGTATGTTATTCTTTAAGAATAGTGTTTTTATTATACATCATGCTAACAAGAGCACTTCAATAAATAACTTTAAGGTTTGTAAGCACATTTTGGGACATTTTTGTGCGCTATGCATCTCATCAAATGTTGCGGACCCAAATAGCACCCGTTTCGTAGAATGACTCGGAAGGTGTACACAGTATAAGAATAATTAACTTGTACAATCCATGTGACAGGTTAAGCAAGGATAAGCTAGAAACTATTGGAGGAAAAGGAAGTTATAAAGTGGTGTGGTGATTTTAATGCACACAGCACATTATGGGGGAGTACAAACAGATAGTAATGGATTGATTGTAGAAGACATGCTAGATTGGGGAGGATTAGTGTGTATCAATGATGGAAGCTATACAAGAGTGGATTTGTCAGTCTCTGAATGTTTTGCTAGAAAATGTGACTGTAAAGTATTAAATCAAAGTACAGTGTGTAGTGATCATTTCCCTATCAGCAGTACAATCGGTTTAGATATAGCACAAATTGTGGTGGAAAGATTGCCAAGGTGGAAATTTAAATCAGCCAACTGGGACAAATTTAAAGAGTTATGTCATAACAGAATGTTAGAAATCAGTAAGTCCATGGAAGATGTAGAGGATTTTAATTATAAGATATGTGAAGTTCTTCAAAGTACAGCTATAGAGGTAATAGGTAAGAAGAAGGCTGGTATCAGGAAGAAAGTCGTCCCATGGTGGAATGAGGAGTGTAGTGAGGCAATTAGGAAAAGGAATAAAGCATTTTAGAGAGTTAGAAAATCATTCAATTATAATGAATTTATTCGGATAAGCGGTAGAAAATGAGTGAGCTGAGTGAGTTAGTGAATTTATTAATTATAAACACAGGGCATAGTGAGGAGAGTAATACAGACATCTAAGAGAAACTGTTGGAGGGATTTTTGCAACAATATTGGGGAAGATATTGAAATGAATGAAGTTTGGAGTATGATAAGGAAAATGGGAGGAAAGCAAAGAAATAGCAGCATTAGTATATAACGATAAACTAGTCATATCAGACAGCGAAAAAGCGGAGGTACTAGCAGAAACATTTACTAAAGTGCACAGTAGTTCAAATTTGTCAGATGAAATGAGGAGGTATAGGGAACATATCCTGAATAAGTACCCTCAGCTATTGGATGAAAAAGGACCATCTGGATGTACTTTAGATTTAGAGTTTACTCTATAAGAGCTGAAGAAAGCGCTTGCAGGGGTTAAACAGTCTTTACCAGGAAGAGATGATATTTGTTACGAGATGGTAAAACATCTATCAGAGACATCATTAAGTATAATCTTAAGTCTTTTTAATAAGGTGTGGGAGTCAGGGAAGTTACCAGCTGACTGAAAGCATGCTGTTATAGTACCAATAGCAAAGCCAGGCAAGTAGCATACACAACCAAATAATTACAGGCCAACTAATGCTAACTAATGGAAAGGACGGTAAACAGCAGATTGGTGTATATCATTGAGAAGAATACAATTTTCTCACCATATCAAAGTGTTTTCCAGGAAAAGGGCGAAACACAATGGACTCTGTGCTGTTTGAAAGCTGAAATAAGAAAGGCACAAGTAAACAAGTGTTAGTAGGAGTATTTTTTGATGTTGAAAAAGCTTATGACATGATGTGGAAAGAGGGACTTTTAATTAAATTAGAAAAAATGGAAATAAAAGTTAGAATGTATAATTGGATCAATAATTTCTTGTTTAAAATAACTATGCAAGTTAGGGTGGTCTGAATTGTCTCAGATATATCAAATATAGAATGGAAAACCTTAAGGAAGTGTTAGCAGTCCTATTCTGTTTAATCTAATGATCAATTATATTTTTAATCAGATAGGGGATAGGAAGGTCTTTGTATGTAGATGATGGCACGCTGTGGAAAAGGGGCCACAATGTGGGGCATGTGGGGAAGTGTATGCAGAACGCTGTTAAAAAAGTAGAAAATTGGGCTAATGAATGGGATTTCCGTTTCTCTGTAGCAAAAAGTCAGGTGATCTGTTTTACAAAAAGAAAAATCAATCCAATAATGAATATTAAAATGTATGATCAGCAATTGGAGCAAGTGTCAGTAATTAGATTTTTGGGAATATGGATGGATTCAAAATGTAATTTTCAAGCTCATATTCAGAAAATGGTAGACAAAGGTAAAAAAGTGATAAATGTAATGAGGTGTTTATCAGGAGTTGAATGGGGGGCATGTCGTCAGTCTCTTAAAAGGATTTATTGTGCACTGATAAGAGCAGCTATTGACTATGGCAGCATGGTGTATAGTTCTGCATCTAAAACACACCTGTTAAAGATTGAAGCAATTCAATCACAAGCTATGCAAATATGTTGTGGAGCAATAAAAACATCTCCAATAACAGCAGTACAAGTAGAGATGGTGAAATGCCTCTAGAAATCTGAAGGCTCAAATTAAAGATGAGATATCGGATCAATGTGAAGGGACAATTGGATAGTCATCCAGTTAAGAAAGTTTTGAAGAATTGCTGAGAATATGAGTATAAAAAAACTATCAAGCTTTGGATGGACTGCAAATGAGGAAGTACAGAATTTGGGAATTAGTGACATCAATATTGCTCCTTCTGTGGCAACTTCAGCAATTCCTCCTTGGAAATTAATACTTTTAATTTAGTTGTATTTAAACTTGCCTTTTTAACTCATTACAACGCTAACTAAATGAGAACCCTGAGCTTGTTTCTTTGCAACGAGACGGTTCCATCTGGGGGTAAAATAGGAGACAATGACCCCTGAAGTGTGTTGCTTATGTCCAGTTTATTCCGTTGTTTTGTTTTGGTTGCCGTCACTGCAGAAATCCCCGCTTCACACAGATAGCATGTCGGAAATGGCGATAGGGATTTAAGTGCTGTGGTGACAATCTCAGGGTATTCCGCCATGACTTTAATCAGAACACCGGCAGAGTTTCTAACTTTCTAACGACGTCTGTTTTGTACTCATTTTTGCTCATTTGTGGGTTAAATTTGAGCAAACACAATATACACGTACACCAAGCACTGTTAAACATGAGAAAGTACCGGTGAGCAGAGAGAAGAGCGATACACACCTTCTCTCTCCACCAGAGCTACAACACCACTGCCGCTTGCAGCCGCTTAGCTCCAGACGTCACCTAAACCCGGCCCGATAGCATGATATTTTGCGCATGCGCGGTATTGGTGCGGCTTTAGGTGACGTCTCTCAGCTCCCGGTTAACCTCGCGTCCATGGAAAGTCGCACAAACCCGAGAGAAATACACCACAGTAAATAAAATGGAAATAATTTAATGTTCCTTGGGCGGCCCGGTACCATTTGGTCCCGCGGATTGGGGACCACTGTGATAGAGGAACAAAAGGTAGACACTTTTATCATATTCAAAAGAAAGTAGGGCGAGAAAGAAAGTTTGGCAACAGGAAAGAAGATGTGTTTATGTCAAGAATGCGTCTTGGACATTGTGCATTAAATCAGGGTCTGTATAAAATGGGGAAACTGTGATAAATGTGGTCAAGCAGAATCAGTAGTGCACACACTTATAGAGTGTGATGCATGTGAAGGAGCAGGAATTAAACTAATTCAAGCTTTAATATTCTTTGGTATAAATGATTTATCTCTTCAGGTTCTATTAGGAAATTAATCAAAACAGCCTAGGATATTCCCTGAATTAGTTATTTTCTTAAAACAAACAAGACTGATCAATAGAATTTAACATATAGTTGTATTATTAATTAATTTATTAATTTATTTATTTTTAAACTTCCCAACCATTATGCGCTCCACACTCCAGTCCAGTAGGTGGCGGTAAATGCACCTTAAGTTGGTTTGCCATCCACCATTAAAAATCAAAAGAAGAAGATGGCCGCCGCCCTGGAAGTGAATATCCCAGATGGCCGCCGACCTGGAAGTAGTGTAGCAAAGCAGGAAGTGTGTAGAGAGTGCTGACAATTTTATTCCCATAATATTTCTGTAATAGTGAAACACAGCAGATAATAAATACATCCTCCAGTTTCAGCCATGTGTCTCAGTCCGTATCCTATTATATCAAATAAAACAGCTTTTAATGAAAGAAAGTCAGTCATTCTGGAGTGATTATTACTTTGATAAGAAAGTATGAGGTTTGTAGATTCTGTAGTGTGCAGCAGATTTAATAACTTCAGTAAGACCAGTGACAGATGTGTCATGTGGAGATGAAGGTGATGGAAATAGAGCTGTTTGTTGTTGCAGGTGATTTATTCCTGATATTATTGTTGTTGCTCCTGGAGTTTGTTAGAGCCTCAGTGTCGATCTACATCCATTATAATTTGGATATTGATGTGAAAGGTAAGTACCAGTCCTGTTTCATTACTGTTTATTGTTAGAGGAGAAGCTTTTCCACTGGATGATCCTCACATGGTTTTGTGTACATAAGAAGTTCTAATAGTTTTATTAAAAGCTGAACAGGAAGTCGATCAGGAAGCTAAGAGCTGAAAGTTAAGAATCATCCAGTACAAAAGCTTGACTCTGTGTTTTAGCTTTAAATGTGTTTTACTGCAGTTTAGTGAATTATTTGTACACTGAACATTCAGGTAATAACAGTGTCATGATCACATTGGTGTAAAATATTTGTGTGTTTTTTTTGTAGAACGTGACGCATTGGTCTGTGTGACTACATTCCTCCAAGTCTTGTCCCTGATTACACTGTTTACATATCTAAACGATTCAAAAGGTAGTCATTACTTTTTAAATCTTTTTCAGATGCCTTTTATTTTGAAAGCATATTTTTAACAACTAATAAATTCAAGTCATTTAAACAGAAATGTTTAAAGCTACATTACAATTATATGTTTTACAGCATTAGAAAATGAGTTTTTTAACCACTGTATTTTTACAGATGCCTTAAAAAGTGTAAACATATTTATACACAACATTGTTGGTGTTTGTTAATGTCAGTGATTATGTCGAAAAAATCATGTGAAATGTTAATTTTGTAGAAACAAGTTACATTTAGAAATTCATGTTAGATGAATCTGTAACTCTGACAAATAAGAGATGATGTAGAGATAAAGACATGAAACTTGTGTTTCGGTCTGCATTTTATCTCTGACTAGGTTTATTGATGTAGTTTATATCAGTGCTCTCTAACGTGGGTTTCTCCTGCTGGTATTCTTAGAGCTTGACCTGTTTATAGAGAACATTATTCTATACAGAGCAGGATGCAGACAGATCAGTGTAGAAATGTGTCCTTGGTTAATGGGGAACGTCTGAGCTCAGAATTTTATATGATGAATTTACAGTTACAACAAACAGCTTAGACGTTACAGCTAATGAATTTCAATTTTTATTAACAAACACAAAAGAACAGATTCTCCAGATCTGTGATATTTAAAATTATAAATCCTCCTCAGAGCATCTCCTCTCTGTTACAGACCAAATATCATTAACATTTGCTTCTATGACTGTAATATATTGTAATAATAAATGTTATTGTTTCTATAGTAACAGCTCATGTACAAGTAAAAGCTCTGTTATTTAACAAAGAAAAGCATATCATTATTCCTGTGGTTTTCTGTTAGAAGACATTGTGAAGATTTTTATCACTTACACTGTAGAAGCTGTACACAGTCTTTTTTTACCAGCCTCTTTTTTCCTATTTAGACAAAAAAATAATAATAATTTAGAATAATTCACCAACATTCAGAATAATACAGGAGAAATTAGCAGCCAGGTAACTAATGAAATACACAAGATTACTTAATCATTAAGAAGTGAACAGGGAAGAGATTTTGTTTCTATCACAGACTTCAGTGACTTTGCTTTATTAATCACTGATGAAGATCCAGATTCAGAATCTGAGTCCAGGTTACTAATGAAATTCACATAATTAGTTCATCATCAAGAACTGAACAGTAAAGAGACTTGACCAATGACTTTGCTTTATTATCCACAGCGACACAGCGAGGTGAGTAAAAATGATTTTCTACCACAGTAAACTGCCACATCGCAATAAACATGTATCTGAGTTTACATCAAGGCCATAAAAGACCTTTATACTAAATTACAAAACTATAAACTTGAGTTGAAATGGAAAAGTGAATGTTTTCTCTAATTCTCTTGTCTTTGTATTGTAGGTCATTTGGTTGTGTTCATGTTTGGTACAGTGGGGGTTGTGTTTGTGAATGCTGTTGTGTTATCAGTAGAGCTGATCCTAAAAGCACGTGAGTGAGCTGTGTGGTCTGTGGTTTAACAATAATACAACATTCATCACTGTAAAATATGTTAGTGTGAAATTACTGACAGATAAATATGATATTAAACACAACAATGTTGCTGAAATCAGTCCAGTTAATATTTACATGTGGAACTTTCTTTTCTTTTCCACCCATAATTATAAACAGGAAATGGTGAGCGTACAGTGGATCTGCGACTTATTCTCCTACCGACTGAAAGTGTATTTGCTGCGTGCTACACTGCTTTACTAATATCTGCTTTCTGTAAGTATGATCTACTGGATGTGTTTAGTACTTGTGTTCACTCTAAACATGATTAGTTTCTGTTCTAAAAGACTGTCATGGTTTTTCTTTCACACAGGGAAGGATAACAGAGAAGAGTATGTGTGTATTTTTAAGGGATATAAATATACAGAACAATTTATTTTACTTGTCAGTTTTGTTCAGAATGAAGACATGATTGTTTTTTATTCTCATTATTACAGGTTTAGAGAAGACATAGAGAAGCTGCGACAGAAATGTGTGTGTAAACAGAGACAGAGGGTCAGTATATGACTGTGTGGAATATTTAACATGGAATAAATAGAAGCTTTCAGCAAAAACTGGTTAACATCATTAACTTTTGTGCAGTTTCTACATTCTACATATGAGACAAATAAGCAGAACATTTCCTAAAGATTATGTCTCATCTTTAACACAGGATTCACCTCCACAAAGTAATGAACATGAACTGGAGAGTCTGGCTTCTGTTCCTCAGCCCTCAGGATCTTAGCAGGTAAGAAAAATCCCACATTATTTTATTCTACAGTAATTGTGTATATATAGATGAAACAAATAAACAATAAAATTTATTATTTGTTATAAAGAAAAATAATAAAATCTGATCCACAATTTATTTATATAGATTTATTACATGTTCAGCTGTATACAGTATCTCCCTGTGTTAATAGACAGAGTGATACATTTTCTTATTTATCTCACATTTGTCTCAGGAATATTCTAGTAATAAAGTGGACATCGAGTGTCTCAACAAACCCAAACCATCACCCCTCCACCACCACGCTTCACACTTGGTTTAATCTGCTTTATAGCTCTATAGGTGACATGATGTTGCTTTTGGGGTTTTATTTATGACTGAACATTAAACAGTCTGACATTGGACTGAATTTGCTGAGACACTCACTAATGAAACATACAGAGCATCTGTATTAAAGGTTCTCCTCACATGTAAACAGTCCTTCTAACTGTAGAATGGTGAATCCTGACTTCTGGCTGTTGTCCTTTCTCCTTGGTATGATGTAGACTCACACCCGAGTGCTCCAGAACCCCAAACTGACCAAAGTTCTGCTTTTATACACGTAGTCACACATCACTGATGATGAAATAATGTTGTGGATTTCATTAGTAACCTGCCTGCTAATTACTCTGCAGGAAGTAGGAAGGGTTGTACTTTGGGAGAAAAATTATTAACTGAGGTTATTTGTTTCTTTATAGATGTTAATGAGAACCACACAATTATTATTTAGGCTCTGATACATAAAAATATAGAATTGAAGTTAGGTGTCATTTCCCCAGAACTCTGCACTGGTTTTATCATTTCAAAGTTTTTTTAAATGCCTGTAATGTGTTATATTTTTTTAGTTATTTTTTTATTAGGTTATTATTATTATTTTTTTTACAATCCTTAGTGTGATACTTAAATGTGAATCTCTTGTCTTCGTGTTTGCTTCTCCAATATAATTGTTTTTATTATTTAATTGGCGGGAATTATGACTTGATTTATTAATTAATTGACTATTTTGCGACATAGAGTACAGATAAGGATTTAAACTCTGTCATTTAAAAAAATTATTTTACTGTTTTATTCATCTGCCACATTCACCTTTATTTATGACACGATAGTCCGTTATCAGATATCTGTGTATAAATATTCAGGGATAAAGTTTTCTATTCGTTTATGGAGCTCAGAAATGATATTTTTATATACAGAGCAAAACGATCAGTATACATATTATCTAAGTATTTCATGTAAGAGTGATGAGTGACAGGTACGAAAAGTAAAAAAAACAAAAACTATTTCTATAATTGTGTATACCGTTCATTACATAATGTTCTGTGTGTTAAAACACTGAATTTTTAATATAACATTTTTTTGTAAATGTATATAGTTATTTTCTTTTACTTTTTATATGATTCAGTGTGTACAGAATAATATTTTGTGTAACAGAAATACAGTATTTCATGTTGCTTTTGTTCTACTTTATTATTGTTACTAAATCTCATGTGCTGGATCTATAATATATTCAGCCATATGAGTGTGGAGCTTCCTGGTTTGTTATAATAATAATGAAACATAAATAAATTCATTTATATTGTTTCATCACTGTGTTTATTATTTTTGACTACAGATGTTGGTGTGTTTTGTTGTTTGGCTGTAGAAAATGAATGAATGAATGAATGAATGAATTGGATAATTTAGAAAGGTGTTTCTACATTAAAATTCTGAACAGAAACAATACTCTAGTGTTTCGTGTCTCCTGTGTCCCACAACACTCCTCTTTAGTCAGAAACCAGCTAAAGTGGAAGACAATAATATTTAATACAATTCTGTTTTGGGGGCACGGTGGCTTAGTGGGTAGCACGTTCGCCTCACACCTCCAGGGTTGGGTTTCGTTGCCCGCCTCCGCCTTGTGTGCACAGAGTTTGCATGTTCTCCCCGTGTTTCCTCCCCCGGTCCAAAGACATGCATGGTAGGTTGATTGGCATCTCTGGAAAATTGTCCGTAGTGTGTGATTGCGTGAGTGAATGAGAGTGTGTGTGTGCCCTGTGATGGGTTGGCACTCCGTTCAGGGTGTATCCTGCCTTGATACCCGATGACGCCTGAGATAGGCACAGGCTCCCCGTGACCCGAGGTAGTTCGGATAAGCGGTAGAAAATGAATGAATGAGTGAGTGAGTGAGAGAATTCTGTTTTGTAAGAAATAAAAAATGTGTGAAAATAAAACGATGTTGAAGATCTTAATAAAGAACAAGTTTATACCAGTATAGCAGTGACAAAATACATGACGTACTTTGGGTTCATCGGAGTCAATAAGAACCCCGAGCAAATCCTGCTCAAGCATTTTATACAGTTTTCCCTTTTGGTAATTTAAATGAAGTTCTGCTTTGAATATGTATTGAGTGTAAGAACTGAATGTCTCCCAAATGGCTGGGCAACACATTGTTATTTAGCCAGATGTCTTTAAATGTTAATCATGGTCACGTACACCTTGTCTTGGTATTGTTACAGTTATCAACCAAGTGGTCACTTTAAATGGTAATCAGGGTGACGTACACCCTTTGTTCATGGTGATCCTTGATGTCCTGCTGCCGCTCCCAGACTAACGATTGAATCAAGTTTATACACTTAAAATCCTAAACATATTACCTTATGATACTTAAACCTTTTTTTTGGAATGAGCTCTTTTAGATGTGTACTTTGGAGTGGAATTTGGATGCAGTTATCTGTAATTTCTTACACTCCCCCCTTTGATGCGTTTGGCCCTGAAGCATCACATCACTTCCTTAATACAGATCACCTGCCCAGTGGCGGTAAAGCCCTGCCTAGGATGTTTCCCTTTGGAGACTCTTACCCGTCATCGAAACCTCACCTCACGCACATGTTATTCCATAAGGCAAACTTATCACAGGTTTTCTTCTTAAAATTTGGTTCTATGTAAAATGTTACTTAGGTTTGGAGCAGAGACATTCAGAAACCATCACAGCCAACGGGAACGTCCCACATTGATCACTGAATTATCTGCAATCTGCCGTCTCAACATGGTACACATACAGCATAACATAATGCATTGACAAAGAATGAGAAAGATGCATACACAAACTGCAGTTTTGAAGGTTACATCCCAAATCATATCAGAATATGCAATAACCAAATCACCATCATGCATTTGTTTAGTCAAAACATTATCCTTTCCTACCAGACCTTGTTGAGCTTTGACAATATGGTCATCCTTTCTTTGCATTATGATATAATGACTAACATATTATATAAAATATATTATTATATATTTTGGTAACTCAAAATCAAATTCTGGGACATCTTCCTCAATGACTAGTTGTCCTCTGGATCCAATGACATTGTCTGTAGGGTGAAATTTACATATAGAAAGTAATATTTTCCTATGAACCAAGCTGTCTCTGGTATTATACAATGTAAGGTACCATTAATCGGACAAAGTGTTAACATTTGGTTATCATTAGATAGAAAAGTGATCAAGAGTTGTGGTGACATGTTTTCCTGTTTGAAACTCTCTTGTAAAATTATTGTGGACATGCGTTAGATTGATTTCACAAGTCTCTTAGTGTGGGATGCCCCACATAATGGTTGTTTTTCCAAGGCATCACACTCACAAATAAAACCAAAGTAGTTTTGTCACAGCATTCTATTTCCAGCCATTCTCGCCATTCTCCCCATGGTATCTATGTGATAAACCTAAAAGTCCTTCGTTTACTTTAATAAATTCTGTAATATTCCCAAATTGTCCATGCTCAGAATCCTTTCAAACAATTTTTCAAATGCTTTCAAATCCTTGGGATTATTTACTTGAATATGTTCTCTGAGGAGGTGATGAACTGGTTGCAAAAACACTGTGATATCTCAGGAACGCTGTTGTCAAGAAGACCTTATACATTCCTGTTACACTCTCTGTTACACTGTTCATCTGGGTCTGGAGATCATGCTATAAGGTTCACCAAGACCGGAACATGGATCCATTGTAGATAAGCACTTTGGGACAGTGTTGGGCACTCTTGTATCTTTAATGCTGTCATGAGAGCTGCCTTTCTTGTCCATTCCCACATCTTTATTTCTTTTTGATCTGAAAAACACTTTATGAATTTACAAATTTATACTCCCCCTCCCCCTTTTTTAAAACACACACACACAAAAAAATACAAACACATACAACATAAACTTGCCTATTTACATGGCCCTGAGGTGGGGCAAGATGGCGTGTTGAACAGTCGCTCGCGTCAGAGACGGAAGAGAAATGGTCCCAAATTTGATTATCTGCTGATGAAAACGCTCCGAACAATTAAAAAGTATGATCAAACCGGCTAGACTGATAATTAAAGAAGGGGACAGTGCAAAAAAGCAAGTTGCGATGAGCACAAAGATGTTCGAACAGTTTACAGACCATGACTACGATATGGAGGCTAACACAATTAGTAAAAGAAAAGATTTGACTACGCCATTAACTCCGAGCAAGATTTCGGCTGGAAAAAAGAGCAAAACTACTTTAGAGGAAAACGAGGTATCTAACCTGACCATACTGGAAGCCATTCAGAGTTTAGAGAAGAACTTTAATGAGCAACTGACGCAATTGCGAGAGCAAGCTAAGCAGAGTAGCAGCATGATTGCTAGCCTCTCCAAAGCAGTGCAGTTCAATGCTGAAGAAGTCAAGGAATGCAAAGGGAAAGTCATCGAGTTAGAAAAGTGCAATGAACGTCTGTGCAAAGAAAATCAAGAGCTTAAAGAGAGAATCAGGGACCAGGAGAGATATCCGATGCGATGGTGTCTGAAACTGAAAGGTTTATCAGAAAAAAAAGGACGAAAACATTAGAACAGACGTCATACGACTGTTCAAGGAAATCGCCCCTGACATGGAACAGCGACAGTTCGAAGAAGCGATTGATATTGTGCACAGAGTCGGACGAAAAGATGACAACAGGAATAGACATGTAGTTGTGTTATTTGTCCGGAGACTTGTCAAGGAGGAGTTATGGCGTCGCTGCAAGGATTCCCCGGTGTGCAGAGAGAAAGGTGTCCGCCTCGCCGAGATGCTACCACTAGGGGATAGAGAGGCAAGGAAAAAACTGTGGCCGCAGATTGAACAGGCTCGTCGGGAAGGAAAGCGTGCCTACTACCGCGGGCCGCATGGATACATAGAGGGTCGTCGAATTGGTTAAACGAAAGAAAGGTTTGATCTACTGATATTAGAGGTCTGGAGTGTGGTAAGTGGACATGGGACTATTGTTGCATTTACAAATCAGCGTTAGTAAGCTTTAAACCAAGTTCTTGATATTCTTCTTTTTTCTTTTTTTAGTTTCTTAGTTTGTGATATCTCCTGTTCAGTAATGTTCAAGTGTTCAGTCTCAGTTGCTTCGTTAAATGTGAGGGGTCTAAAAGATTTAGTCAAAAGAAAAGCATTATTTTTATTTTGTAAAGGGCGAAAATCACATTGTTTGTTACTACAAGAAACTCATTCTTCCGAAGTGGATGTTTAATTTTGGTCTAATCAATGGGGTGATCGAATACTGTTTAGTCATGGGACCAATAAATCTGCTGGTGTTGCAGTTTGTTTTAATAGATTTCCAGGTGATATAGTTTCATACAGGTCAGATAACCAAGGTCATTGGCTAATGGTGGTTCTAAAAATTGAAGGGTTTTTTTTTCTTACTAACTAATGTGTATGGTCATAGAACTGTTGCCCAGAATAAACAAATGCTTGAAGAAATTACAAGTACTTTATCAGAACTCAAAATAGTTTACCCTACAGACTTTGTTTTAATGGGAGGTGACTGGAATATGACACCGACTAAATTTGACACTTACCACTTAAACCATACAATGGGGGAATTTATGAATAAAAATCACCTAAGAGATATTTGGAGATTCCGAAATCCAGGTGTAAAACAATATTCCTGGTTCAAACCAAATAATACCTGTAAATCTAGGATTGACTACTGGCTGGTGGATTACATGCTTGGAGAACTTGCCTCAGATATCTTGATTTCTAAAGCACCATTAACAGATCATTGTATTGTAGAAATGAAATTAAATCCAGTTGATAGAATAAAGAAAAATAAAGGCTACTGGAAATTTAATGCTAATCTGTTAAAAAATGAAGAATATTGTACAAAGATAAAAGAAATAATAATTAAAATTGAAAATAATGAGTCTATGAATGGTTTCTGCTGTAAATGGGAATTTGTAAAATATAGAATTAGAGAAAGTTCCATAAAATTTAGTAAGGAGATTGCCCTTAGAAAAAGAAGAGAAGAAAGTAACTTGTTCCAAGAAATTAGTAAGTACTGTGATAAGGCAGAATTAAACAGTGAAGATAAAAACAAACTATTGATATTGCAGTCCAAATTAGATGATATGTATTGCAAAAGAGCTCAAGGTGTGTTTGTGAGATCGCGAGCGAAGTGGATGGAGCAAGGAGAAAAGAACACCTCGTACTTCAGCAATTTAGAGAAGAGAAGACAGGAAAATAAAGCAATATCAAGCCTACTGATAAATGGATCAGAGTGTAAGGATATTAAGACCATTGAAAAGACAGTCTTTGCATTTTATAATAACCTCTACACTTCTGCATATTTCCAACAACATTCCTCAAATTTTCTGAATAAAACTGAAGACTTCATACCCAAGATTGATGGTTCATTTAAAGAACTTTGTGAGTCAGAATTAAAAATTGAAGAATTGGATGACGTGAGCTTGAGATTATCATTGAATAAATCCCCAGGTACGGATGGGCTCACAGCCGAATTTTATAGATTCTTTTGGAAAGATATCAGACAAATGTTATTTAAGGCAATTCAAGAATGCATAGCTAAGAACGAATTAATGACTACCATGAAACAGGGCTTAATAATACTTATTCCCAAACATGGCAAAGACAAAAGATTGCTAGATAATTTAAGACCCATTACGCTTTTGAATACTGATTATAAATTATTATCAGGAATGATTGCAGCTAGAATGAAAAAAGGCTTGCCCCAGATAATAAGTGAAACACAATCTGGCTTCCTGGCTGGAAGATCTATTCATAATAACATACGATTGGTTTTAGATTTAATCGATTATAGTCATACGTTTGTAGATCAGGGTTTCATTGTTTTTTTAAATTTCTACAAAGCTTTCGATTCGGTAGAACATCCCTTTATCGTAGAAACTTTAAATCTTTTTGGTTTTGGACAGAAATTTACAAATTTAATTAGTCTGCTTTACAAGGATATGAACAGCTGTGTATCTCTGGAACATGGCACATGTTCACGGTTCAGAGTTAAGAGGGGCATTAGACAGGGCTGCAACAGCTCGCCTTTATTATTCATATTGGTTGCTGAACTACTGTCTATCATGATTAAAATTAATAAATCTGTTGGCTTAAACATCATGGGAAAACACATTGTCATAAGTCAGTTTGCAGACGATACGACTCTATTTCTAAAAGATGAAAGGCAGATCTCCACAGCGTTGGAGTCAATCAGTCAGTTCTCAAAAGCATCAGGTGTTACATTGAACATTAAAAAATGTGAAATTCTTGCTTTACACGATCATCCAGCTCGCACAATTGAGAATATACAGGTTAAAACAGAAGTCAGATATTTGGGCATCACGGTCACCAGACACAAGGAAGTAAGGGAAAAAGAAAACATTCTTAGAAATATCGATAAATGTAAAGTAATATTGAATTCCTGGCTACAAAGGGATATAACAATTTTCGGTAGGGTTTTATTATCCAAGATGGAGAGTATATCCAGAGCTATTTACCCTGCCTTCTCTTTAGAAATATCTGATAATATGTCCAATTTATTAAACAAGATAAATTTCCAATTTATTTGGAAGGATAAATGCCATTACATTAGAAAAGCTGACATGATTAAGAGTATTGAAGAGGGTGGCATGAATGTCATAGATTTTTCTGTGATGAATGGTGTACTTAAATTGAAATGGTTGAAGTCCTTTATTTGTCACAAAGATGCTTTTTGGTTTACTATCCCAAATGCTATTTTTCAAAAGATGGGTGGAATTGATCTTCTTTTGCGTTGTGACTATGATGTATACAAATTACCTGTAAGATTATCTGATTTTCACCAACAAGTTCTTCTGTACTGGAAACTAATGTTTAAACACAACTTTACACCACACAATACACCTTTGTGGAACAACAGATATATTCTGAGTAATAGGAAATCATTGTTTTTCGGTACTTGGATGGAAAAAGGTATATGGGCAGTAAGTCATTTGATGGATAATTCTGGTAATTTGCTATGTTACAGTGACTTTTGTCATAAATTTAGTTTCAAATACCCAATTAGAGAATACAATAAAGTAATAAAGGCCATCCCAGCATCCCTGATGATAATGATTCAGCAGTTTGTAATATATTCTAACTCTCAATCAGAAATGAGATCGCATTGCATTGAAGGTATTAATTTAAATAGCAGACAGTTTACAAGTAAGTTTATTAGAAATATCTTATCTAAGCAGTATTACCCTAATCAACTGAAAAGAAATTATGTTCTACAAGACTTTAGTGTGGAAAAAGCGAAAAAAAATAAGGAAACGATATTTATCATACCCAATTCTCCCTAAGGCTAAAGAAGTGACCTTCAAAATCTTAAATGACATTTATCCATCCAACTTTACCTTTTTACATGAGAGATTTAATTGGGAAAACATTTCATGTGGATTTTGTGAGAAAGACATTGAAACGGTAGAGCATATCTTCTTTCAGTGTGAATTGGTAAATGAATTTTGGTTTTCATTTCAAAATTGGGTACAAGCTAAAGGTATATTGATACATCCTCTGAATATGACCTCAATTAAAGTTGGAGTGTTTATAAATGATAAAAATATAGAATTTTTGTTAAATAACCTGATTGTGTTAGGAAAACATTTTATCCACAGATGCAAGTATTTAAGGGTCAAACCCCATTTCACAGGATGGAAGGGTGATTTGAAATTGTTTGCAAAATCCCTTCAATGGATGATGGACAGAAATACCCTGAAACTTCTTGCGGCTTTAGACTCGTATATGTTATTAGATTAAGACCCCCTCTCCTTTCTTTCTTTCTATCTATCTATCTATCTATCTATCTATCTATCTATCTATCTATCTATCTATCTATCTATCTATCTATCTATCTATCTTTACTTGAATATATTTATTTTCTCTTTGTTTGTTCTGGCTTTCTTTGAGTGCTATATCAACACGAAACTCTGAATTATGATTGTTAAATATGCCTTAAATGTTTGTAGTTGAATAAAATCTATAATAAAAAAAAATAAATAAAAAAATTTACATGGCCCTTATGGCTGCCATCAGCTTTTTATGATATTAATGGATCTATGTGGAATGATCACTTACCAGGTTGTTGATTTTTAGTTTTGTGGCAGAGTTTGTGATGTGAATCTCTGCCTAGTCTCTCCCTGTGAGCAGACTATGGGCCCTCATTTTGGTAATTCTTTACCACAACGTCATCACTACATTCAAATTTGTGATGGTGCACATTCTGTCCAGAATGCATTTTGTTTTGTCAAATTTGACTTTGCCAAATTTGTTGAGTAGTTGGGAGAAAAACAACAGGCAACGAGTTACACAGATTCTTGAGCTCCTTTCTCAGTCTGTTTACTGTAGTCTGTAACTGGTTTAAATCCGTTTTGGTGCCTGTTCTCTTAAGGGAAAATGTGCATTCCCTTGAAATATGTCCCTCTTTGCCACATGAATAACACACCAGGGTTACCAGAGGGTAGTCTTTCCTTTCTATCTCCAGTAGTGTAGGTCTCTTTTTTCCAGGAAACCTTGCTGTCTCTATTCTTACTGAGGTTTTTAACACCTACTGCTGAAAGAGGATGGGACCTCTTTGTGTTAGCATTGTTGTTGAAAAACTGTCATTTTAGCAATGATGTCATTATAATCAGAGAGATGAGTTACAAACATTGACACAGCAGAACGTGTGAGTGAGTCACATTTGTTAATCAAAGCAGATTTAAAACTGACATTCGGTGTGATGTCAGGATTGCCACAAAGTTTTAAATGTCTCCAATAATCACTCTGAAAATGCCATGGGGTGCTCCCCTTTCCTCATGTGCACATCCGATATTTTATCCCAGTCAACCAACATTACACCTAGGACTTCAAGCAGTGCCTGTTTCCTCTCTAACTTATTGACAGTTCTACTTTTTTCTTTCTGATTTAATGTTCCAGACAAAGTGTCAGGCAAACACACAGTTAACACAAACGCATCACCATCTGTGAATTTGTAAATGTCAGCAAACAGCTCGAAAACCTTTAGAAAGTCTAATGGATGTTGTTTGGCAGGATCAAATTTACCAATACTTTTAATCACAGCTTCTAGCTCATTGGGTTTAATCCCTCTGACCATAGTAGAGGTCACTGGTTCCTCCTCTCCTTCATTAGCACGCATAGTTGTAGTCAAGTGAACTGGAGCCATGGGGAACTTAACTGTACAGTCAGAGTATTGACTCCTGACTGACTGAGAATCTCTTTCTGAGTTCTCGTCACTGTCTAACATTTCAGGAACCTGATTACTCCACATGCCACATAAAGATGTCTTACTGATGCTAGTTTCAGATGTGCCATTTTTTATCAGGAATTGACAAGCAGACTTTGCTTCCTCTAAATCTTTGAACAATGTTTCCACAGATGAACTAAGCATGCTGCAGTTAGTTTTAAGGCGTGCAATCTCATCTCAGTGCTCATTAATATTCTATGAGCTATGCTGCTTGGCTCCGATTGGCCACTAGGATATGAGAGCATGACTATTCATTCACCCAGCACAATAAGTAGCCTAGGATAGAGGAACTTTGTTTACAATCACCTGGAATTGAGGCAGAATGGCTTCTTCAGGTATATTGACGTTCAGCCATCCTTGCTGTATAGGAAACTCACTGAGCTACACGAATTCTGTGGGCGCCGTCTCAAGTGGGAGAGCTCATGAATAGTAATGAGCTCGATCATTTCTACGTCACTCTGAGCAGCTTTCTAACTGACCTGATTTTTCCTCTTATTTCCTTTAAGTGGCTAGAACTGATCGGGGAGGTAACAGGTCATTTTTACATTCCCGACACAACACAAACACATATGGATCTAACACATATCAAAAAATACAAGTAAAAACGGTTTTGTGTGGAAGGTCACCTTTAAAGTCTTTCTAGTGACTTTGTACGATGCAGGAACTGCTTGTTGTGCATTGCCAATCTGTCCTTTTTAGTTCTTGGGAATTTTAGGGTAATTTTCAAACTTAGAAATAGCCCACTCATACGGTTTATCAACAATGTTCTTTATTCCATCAAACATTCCCTGAGAACCATGTTTAGTGACTTAATCAGCTGTTCCATTTTTACAAACTCACAGCTTAGTTTTTAAACTTTAAACAGTTTCTGTGACTACCAGTTATCTAAGTTAACCGTCTATTTATTCACAGCTCCAGTACTTCGGACGCAAATGAACAAAACAGACACACTCCGTCTGGCCTCAAGTTCAACTACAGTAACACTTAACCCTCACAACTCTCAAACACTCTCAAAGTCACAAACAGTTTAAAATGTAACACAGTCACCGTACGTCGGACAAAACCACCGTACTTCGGGTTTCTTTGCATTAAAACCTAACCGTTTACTTAACCACAGTACATGGACTTAAAACGTAAGTTTAAAACACTGTTACAGTCGGTCAGACAGAGCCGCGGCGCGTCGGGCTCTTTACACTATTACTGTTTCAGTTACTTTAGCTATAATTCAACTGTCACATTGCGTCGGGCTGATTCAGTTACTTTAGAATCTTAACACAATTATAAGAAACACACAAGTTTCAGTTACTTTAGAAATCAGCTTAAGCACTTTGCTTCATTTACTTTAGAATCAACAATTCACATACAGCTCTGTCACCACACTGCGTCGGGTTAATTCAGTGTTGTTAGAATCTTAAACAGAAATGTACAGAATTGGCTTAACAATAACAACTCCTCCTGCTTATGATCAATAAACTATACTCTATGTTCTATTCTACACTAAAACATTTCTTTTCTAGGTTTTAAACGAGGGGGTTCCCTGAATAAAAAAAAAAGCGTAAAAGAAGAAAATACCACTTTTCTTACCTTTTCCCCACTTTTTTGTTGGGTCGCTCGCCATTGTAAGAAATAAAAAATGCATTGTGTAAAAATAAGACGATGATGTTGAAGATCTTAATGAAGAACAAGTTTATTCCAGCAGTGACAAAATACATGACGTACTTTGGTTTCATCTGAGTCAGTAAGAACCCCGAGCATTTTATACAGTTTTGGTAATTTAAATGAAGTTCTGCTTTGAATGTGTATTGAGTGTAAGAACTGAATGTCTCCCAAATGGCTGGGCTATACCTTGTTGTCTAGCTGATGTCTTTAAATGTTAATCATGGTCACGTACACCTTGTCTTGGTATTGTTACAATTGTTATCAACCAAGTGGTCACTTTAAATGATAATCGCGGTCATGTAAACCCTTTGTTCGTGGTTCGTGGTTCGTTGTCACCAATGAGGAGTTCCGTGGGGCAGCGGAAACAGCTGCAGCCTTCGCAACCTTGATGTCAAACTGTCGAAGCTTAACTTCCTTATCAGCTTCAATTTCGAGCTTGCGCACCTGTAGACACAGATTTAAATCTGCCTGGCGGATTTGTGCCCTCTCCTGAGCCTCCATCCAGAGCCGTGCGATCCACACTCTCAACTGTGACTCCACTGCTGACCTGGGAGTGCTCGTGAAAAGGGTACGAAAGGTGGAAGAGTTGCCCCAGCTTTAGCCTCAGCTGTGACTAACTCGCCCTCACCTTCACCAAATTCCCCAGCATCCTGCTCCTCACCAGCAAGATCCGCCCCTCTATCTACATTAGGCAAGCTTAAAACTCCGGAATTAACTAAGCAGTCACTTAATTCAGTTTTAATATTCTTTTTTAAAGTTTGTTTTGGAATCGCAATTTGGAAGTGGTTAGCTATTATTAACAACTCATCCTTCCTGCATTTATCAATCACCTCCTATGAGGGATTATCAACAAAACTCTGCAAGTTAAATGCCATCAAACCTCTCCACAATTTGTTTTTTTTTTTCACAAAAAGTGATTTGCTCAAGTTCAACAATACTGCTTCTCAATGCATTTATTATTCTCATACCGTGATTATACGGTCAACCAAAAAATGTGTGCTCCTACACTCTTGCTTCCAGAGCCACACACAGGTGTTTTAACCTTACGTAATTACTAACGCCCCATTCTCCCGCAGTCACATGACATACACCTCACATGGCTCCTACATTCCCAGCCCCAATTATTATGACTCAAAAAATAATTACATTCATTAAATACATATAAGAGACATGCAAAAATACAAGATCTCAAATACATCAAAAATATTTTTACATCCATTATCAATGTGCATTTGCAAAACAATTTTTTAGCATTGAGTCCTTGTAAAGTCTTAACACTTTGGTGTCCAAAAGAATACTGTGAGGTTAATGTTTGTGTAAAAGAGTCACAAAAAATGTCCTTTGAAGGCAATATCAAATATCATCAAAGTATCTTCTCCTTTGGCTGTGGCAAATTATCTCCAATTCAGACCTTTTTAGCTCCTCCACAGAAAGCTTGGTTTTACCACACTGAGTCTTTATTTCCTCCATTTCCTCTTTCAACTGTTGTTTTTGTTGAGTTTCATCCATGTTAGTTTGTGTCAACGACATTCTCAATGATTTTCTTTTCTGACTTAGATTTAGAAGTAATTGCTTAAATCTGAGAATCCAAGCTACTGATCTCTTTAAAAGAGTCCAAGAGGAAAAATACTGGATAAACTGCATTATAGCATCCATATCCTCCTCTACTTGTGCAGCATTGACTGTAATGCTTCTCTTTACCTCTGGATCGTCCGAAGAACATTCTCCCAAGTCAGTAAGATTAACAGGCCATTCCTGTTCAGGAAAGGAGAGAAACCTAGGTCCAAAGACCCAATCCTTGTTCTTCAGGAATGATTCCACTTTTAGCCCTCTAGAAGCTATATCTGCTGTACTTAGAGCAGTGTTTACATTCCACCATTGTGATGGTTGAGACACCTTAAGGATTTCTGAAACTCTGTTAGCAACAAAGATTCGGTACCTAGAGACTTCATTTTTAATGTATTTCAGCACAGAAGTACTACTGTCTGTCCAAAAGACAGAATCTTGAAGATGCATGGATAGTTCTGTTCTCAGCAATGAATCCATTCAACTTGTCAGTGTTGCTGCTATAAGTTCCATACGAGGGATAGATACTGGCTTCAGAGGAGCTACTCTGGATTTTCCCATTACAAAGGCAACGTGCACTTGTAAGCTGGCATCATGTAAAAGCAGATAAGTAACTACTCCATAACCATCTTCACTAGCGTCAGAAAAATGATGTAACTGGGCTGTGCTCACTTCTCTGAAACCCACAGGTTTGAAGCATCTATCAATCTTAAAAGTTTTCCAAATCATGTAATCCGTTCAACCAACTAATCGATTCCTGAGCACTTAAAGCAGGAATTATATCATCCCAGCCCAGTTTCTTCCTGCACAAATCTTGCAAGATCTTTTTTGCATATAATATCACAGGAGACAGAATTCCTAAAGGATCATAAATAGAGCTCATGGTAGCGAGGATCCCTCTTTTGGTCGAAGGTCTTTGCTGCAACGCAATCTTAAACTTGAAAGCATCAGATTGTATGCACCATTGAACTCCTAGTACTCTCTCCACTGGAAGTAAATCGTGGTCCAAATCCAAATCCTTTACGTTTTTTTGCTCTGGACTCCTCTGGAATCTTTGCCAGAACGTCTCGGTTGTTGATGATCCATTTTGTCAGTGTAAAACCTCCCTTTGCGCATATAGCAACAAGGTCATGATACAGAGAAACAGCTTTATCCTCCGAATTTACTGACAGTAAACAGTCATCCACATAAAAACTATGCAAGATTGCCTCAGTAAATTCCTCACTGAAATTTTTGTTATCTTGTGCACACCTTCTGAGAGCAAAATTTGCACAGCTAGGTGACGAAGTAGCTCCAAAAAGATGTACAACCATACGATACTCCACCATGTTTTGAGTAAAATCACCATCAGGCCACCAAAGAAACCTCAACAGATGTGCATCATCTTTTGGCACTCTGACCTGATGAAACATAGCTTCAATATCTGCCATGATCACAACTTGTTACTTCCTAAATCTAGTTATTACTCCAATCAGTGAACTTGTAAGGTCTGGTCCCTGTAATAGTTGGATATTCAAAGACATCCCTTGAAATGTAGCACCACAATCAAATACGACCCGGAGCTTTGTTTTCCGAGGGTGTAAACACTGATGGGGTATATACCATACTTTACCGTCGCTACGTTCCAAGTCCTCAGCTGGCACTCTCTCAGCATAACCATTAGAAACAAGGTCTTTCATGACAACGGAATATTCAGAATGAAATGAAGCATCCCTTTTCATTAGGTTCAGAGCGCACTGTTCAGCAATTACACTGTTGTCTGGCATATGAACGTCTTTATTTCTCAAGGGTAAGCCAACAGAATAATGACCATCAACACGCTTTAATGAATTGGTTGCTATTTCAATAAACTTATGATCTACTCTTGAGAATCCAACCTGCACTTGTGTTACATTCAGGAAAATCAACTTCAAATTGTTTCTGCCAAAGCTCTCCCAAGCTTGAAACCGAAATCCTGTTAACTGTGACATTAGGGTACGTAAAGTCTGATTGGCCATCACTATCTACTCTTAGTGGACCATTTATTGTCCATCCCAACCTAGTTTTGATTGCATATGGTCCATTGTCCACACTGCTGATCACTTGAATTGGTTCTATAACCCTTGGGGCATTTGCTCCTATCAGCAGCTCTATATCAGAGTCAATTTCAGGCAGATTTACTTGCTTCAAATGTAGCCATCTCTGAATATCCTGTTGTCTTGGGATGTTTACATTATGCACAGGCATAGTATTTTGCGTATAGGCCTCCGGCAACTCCATAAAGTCCTTTTCATTCAAACCGGCCACTTCTAAGCCGGAAACAATGTTGGTAGTTGTGACTTTCTCCTGACCCATAGTACGTAAGAGAATGTTAGTCCTTTTACCTGACAGACCAAGTCTGTTCATCAGTCCAGACGTACAAAAGACTGCTGTACTTCCTTGATCCAGAAAGGCATAAGTAATCACAGTCCTTTTTCCCTTTTTAGATTTTACTTGCACAGGAACTATTGGCAGTTTACATTGATATTCACCAGCCCCAATAAATCCACTGGACTCCAATTCCAAAGCACTGCCCATTACATCATTTGTTTGTCTACCAACTTGTCTTGAATTGGTCACCTTCTCACTTGGAGAGATGTGAAGTATAGTAGGGTGCTTAAGACTACACACTTTGCATGAAAGGCGATTTATACAATCTTTACTGATGTGCCCTGTACACATACAGCCAAAACAAATGCCATTCTCCTTAAGAAATGCAATCTTTTCATTATGACTTCTCTTTTCCAATAGAGGGCATAATTCCATAGTGTGTTCACATCTACAAAACAAACAACCTTTGTTGCTAGGTGAAACAGTTTCCTTTCTGTTCATTCCAGTTCCTGGTTTCCTTTCCAATGTCGTAACAGTAGTAGCAAAATGTATTTCCTATAAATTTATTTCCTGTCAGTGCTGTAGCATCCTGAATAACTCCAAATACTGGATCAGTCATTATTTTTACTTGTCTTTCAACAAAGTTGACAACGTCAATGAAAGTAGCTCTTTGATTGCTTGATTCCTGCAATTCACAGACCTTGGACCTCCATTTTTCCCTTAATTTGTATGGTAGCTTCTTCACTACAGTCAGCATGTTAGTAGGTGTATTCATCTCATGCAAATACTGAATATCTTCCATGCAATTACAACAACTTCTTAAAAATAGACTATAATCTTGTAAAGCTTTGAGATCTTCACTTTTGATATTTGACAATGAGAGAACTTTCTCCATATAAGCTGATGCAATTTTATGCTGGTCACCAAAATGCACTTGTAGTAAAGACTTGGCTCTTGAATAACCACGATCAGCAGGCATATGCAGAAAACTTCTTACAATCTCTCTTGGATGACCCCTGGTGTACTGTTCAAGAAAATATAAGCAATCATTAGGGTGGCTACTTTTGCACTCCACCCCTCTTTCAAAGGATTTCATAAAGGCATGAAAATGCAGAGAATTTCCATCAAACACTTGAATTTCCTTTTTTGGCAAAGATGAAAAACACTGTTGTTGAATCAGCAAAGATGTAATTTCATTTTGTTTATCCAGAACATGGAGAACTTGATCAGTAAGTCCAGTATCAGTGACTCTTGCATCAGTATTGGGACTGTTTCCATGCTGAACATTAATGTTCCCAAGACCACTCTGAGTTGTTTGACCTGAATTTGGGATAGTCTGAGAATAAACGGCCTGAGAAACATTTCCCATCTTTGCCTTGGCACCTGAATTAATATACTCATAAGAAGCGAGGCGTTGTCTTATTTGTGGGAATAAGCTAATCTGCATCAACGTTAAGTCTCTGTGTTGTCTGTTGGACTTTATCAAAGTAAGAATTCATTCTATCAGACTGATGCGTCACATCACTTTTAACAGAGCATACACTTGAGCCTTTAAGCACTTTCACTTTTGCCATAGCTGCAGCAATTTCCATTTGTAACTCAAAATCCTCCTTTTTTTTTCTTTAGACGTTGCTCCTTTTCTTCAATTGCATGGTTTTCTTTCATAAAATTTTGACGTACCAACAGAGATGCTATATCAGCTTCTGCCCTAATGCGAGCAGAAGAGGTTGTTGAGCGTCTTTTCGTTTACATTTCTCCTGTTCAGTATCCGCATTGGCTTCAGACTCACTCATGACGAACACATGCGTGAAACGCTTTCCTTAACAAGCAAACAATCCAAAACAGTCCAAAATGTCTATTCAAGAAAACATAGCAGTGTAGCTACTCCTCAATTAACCGATGAGCAACCCAGTTTTACACACACCTGGCTCCAGAATGACTGGAGCCTACACAAAGACCAGATAACCCCATGCGGCTTCTCTGATTAGGGGCCCTCAACACACACACACACACACACACACACACACACACACAAACAACACAATGAGACATTCCTGTTACTAATAAAACCCAAAGATAAGGTACTCTAAGGTTCTCATTCTTATAACCCTTTTTGTAATGTGTTTCTTCTTTTAAGGCTTGCCTGACTTAAAATTATTTGCTCCTTAATTTCCTGACAAGGGTGTATTTTATTCATGTGTCAGAAAACAACATTGTATTTTAAAATCCGTTATACTCTATCATCATATCTTACTGATCATGGCATGTTAATGTATACTTGTTCTAATGCCGTATGACCCTTTAAGGTCTGATGTCAGAATGTATACGAAGCTATCGTTTTCTTTTTACTTTCCTAATGAAAGTGCATTTTGTTCTATGTTTCATTTTTGTTTCTTTGCCTTTATAAGAACACTATAGCGTATTAACATCAGTTACCCTTCGATTACTGATCTATGTATGTAATGTACCGCTGCCTTTATACCGTCATTACCCTTCATGTTTAGTATCCAAATGACCACAAAATTATCGGTTACTCGTTTTTCAAACAATGGTGTATTTTATTTGAGCAGGAAAGGCGCCATACCGTCTTAATACACCCTGGATAAAACTTTAAAGTCATCTAAAAGTTTGATAGCTAAACCACGCCCACAGACACCTGAAACAAAGGGAGTTTTTCCCTCCAAAACCTTGACCGAAGTATTGGTCATCTCCCCAAAGATAGGTGGAGTTCGCGACCTTTAAATTGTCACAAACACCACTAATCCGTGGTCAGACTTCCAGAACAGCTTGGAGACGACCCCATCTTCCTTCAAAGAAGTTCCGGCAAGCTTCACTTCCAAGAACGACAACTACTCTGATCTTCAGGAGAACTTGTCTGACCCCACCCTAACTGACTCTTCAGAAATTTCTCTGTTGCATCCGGACTCTTGTGCAGTAAGCCAATGCAAGTAACCGTTTCCTTTACCAACCAATTTAGATGCGTAATTTTAAGTAGGAATCTTTCATTGAATCATAAGGTGAATTTAAGTTTCTATGACGATTTCCCAGTTAGGGTGTGATTAATTTTGAAGTTTAAGCTTGCCATTCCTTTCCTTCCTTTCTCTAATTTCTTCTTTCCAGTCTCTTCCTCCCTTTCCCCAATTTTAATTTCTTTTGTTTTATTTTATTTTCATCTTCATTTTCCCTATTTCTTTTGTTTGTTTGTGTAGTTAGTTTTATGTTGTGTTTGTCTCATTCATTAAATGTCATATTTTTGCGCTACAAGTGATTGTCTCTGAGTATCGCTCACAAATTAAGGTACCTGCAACATCTGGTCTGAACTACATGCTCTATTAAGTTAATTTAAGTTACGGTATACAGTAAAAGGAAAGCGAATCTTTCTTGGCCGGGAAGATACCGCCTTCATAGAATTAATAAAGGTTACACGGCCTGTTTGGCGGACAAACAGACCAAATAAGCGTAACGTTAATTATAAATATTTACCTTGCTTCGCGAGCCAAAATCGCTACAGCAGTCAGTATTGGGATCCAACACGGCAACAGCAACCGTGATTAAAAGCCAAACACAACAGCGGCGGTTGCGTGCTAAACAGCCACTTATACCAAACTTAATCCGCAGCACACAAGCATTAATATTGTAACCCTTGTCCTACCAGTTAGACGATGGAAAACGTTGAACAAGGCTGGTCCCATTATTCCCTTTGTCCAAGCATGCAACAGTTTCCATTAAATCAGGAAGAGCTCTTCAAAAAATATCAAAATAGATTTTTGGTTGACTTAATTGTAGCGGCACAATGACCTTAAATCCGCAGAGGAAAAGAGTAGGGAGCAATAAATTCGTGAAACCTTAATCATCCTTGCAGTTTGCTGTTTATTCTCCATCCGTTTGAAAGCTTGTTTCTATATAGCAATGTACAACAGTGATTTGCTCAAGTTCAACAATACTGCTTCTCAATGCATATATTACTCATACCGTGATTATACGGTCAACCAAAAAATATGTGCTCCTACACTCACCCCCACATGCTTCCAGAGCCACACACAGGTGTTTTAACCTTACGTAATTACTAACGCCCCATTCTCCCGCAGTCACATGACATACACCTTACATGGCTCCTACAGGTGGTGTCTAATAACATAAATACAAGGATTGGCATCTGCTCGTGACCTAGTGTGTGTAAACAGTTTTACTCTGTGTGGTGAAATGTAAGTCATGTGACATACTAACCTGGTCCCAATCACTATGTATTGGAGAAGGACTGGAATAAACACTGTTAAACCGAGAGTCGAGTCACAGCATTAACTTCGATAGCAGCATCATAGAGTTCGCAAGGTGGAAAACGTAACACACAATAACTAAATCGGAATTGGGAATAAGCAAAGGCAAATACACAAGAGCAAGCAAACGCAGGTGAGCAAACAACCAGGGAAAGCCAACGCCTCCCATCCCACGCTCATGTCACATCTGGGTCTTTATACCTGGTCAGTAACACCGGATTGGCTCTTGGAGTGGTTTGTGAAATGATGACTGGCGGACGAATCGTCCAATCACAGGACCTGCAAGGTGGAACAGTGGAACAGGAGGGAAAGAGAGAAAGAAAACAATACGGGACCGTTAGCTTATTCCTGTTTGGGCAGCAGCTGGGATGCTGGTGTCCCTTTAGCTGAGGAACATTTCTGACATTTCGGACAGTGAGACGTCTCAACACGTGTCTCCTCGGGCAGGTAATGTTTCTGACAGTGAGGCGTCTCAACATGTGTGTCCTCAGGCAGGTAATGTTTCTGACAGTGAGACGTCTCAACACGTGTGTCCTCGGGCAGGTAATGTTTCTGACAGTGAGACGTCTCAACACGTGTGTCCTCGGGCAGGTGATGTTTCTGACAGTGAATTATTTTAATTAATTATATATTTCTTTGTTTAATTTAACACATGAACAAAAACGTTCTATTTTGTAACTAACACAGCAAAATTAAACAGTGGTTCCTTTTTATGCCTATTTTTGAAAAAATTTTTGCTTTGAAAGTTTTTAATAAACACTGATTTGGTCATGAGGAGTTTCAGTGTTATGAATAAGCTCAGATGTTTTGTGGGCGTGTCCTGTGGGCCTGTCTACTTGTCATTTGAGGTAGCTGATGCACAGGATATTTTCAAGATCCTGCACGCCATCAGCCAGGTCTAGGTCTCACAGTGAGTCTCCCAGCAGCAGCACATTGTACAAACTGGTGTATGTTCTGCAGAGCCCCCTCTTTTTTATTAAACACGTGTGGATCAACTCACCCTTAAATGCACATGCAAAACCCTGACACACACACACACACACAAAAGTGTCTGAGCTGAAGAGTGATTACATCTTTGTCGTAGTCCATGTAGTTGGAGAAGACGCGCACGTTCGAGGAGAAGACACCATGTCCGATCATCACTTCCTCTAAAATATCTCTGACTCCAGCCGAGTAGATCAGCAGAGGGACAGAGTTCTCCTTCAGTATGTCAAAGAAAGACCTTTAGCCTTCTCTAATACAGACACACAGAGCATGATGTGAAGATGTAAACATGCAGAAGTGCACTAACTATATTATATGGAACATGATGCATTGTGGGTAAAATACCTCAACATGGCACCCGGATCTCAAAAAACCTGAGCCAGCTGGTATTTCCTATTTCGCTGCTTGATAAACAAAGCGTGAGCTTACATCCACCTGACACACACACACACACACACACACACACAGTTTTTCAAAGGCTGGTTTGTGACAATTCTGTTGAATGAGTAAGAAATAAAATGTAGCAGACTGAATCTGAGTGTTAATGATGGCGTGATCACTGACCACTCCTCCATGTGAGGAATTTTCTCCTCCACAGACTTTGAGCTGTCGATCTCAATGGGATAATAGTAAGCCACCAAATCTGACATCTGCGGAGTGAAAAATTAAATGAATTTTTAGTGAAGGAAATCAGGTCTCAAACAGTATCATGTAAGCAACATCTGATTCCTCTTCTGTCTGCTTTTCTCTGTCAATGTTTTGTGTGAAACGTCATACACGTCATGAACACTGGTGGGTTTTTACCTTTGCTTTACATTCCTCACTAATCAGAGTGGTGTTGTGAAGAATATCTGAGGAGGAAAAATAAAAATAATAAACCATATGAACAGCTGATTTAATTACTTAATGTCATTTAACCAATCAGGAAGCAATCTGTAAAGAGCCGTGTGTTAATGCAGAGTCACTGCTGCAGCTCTGAGGGGATTGATTTAAGAGTTAACATGAAACCGTTCACACCAACAGAAAAAGTGTTGGAAACATTTATTCTGTTTACTCACTATGTTGTAGGGCAGCATTTCCCTTTATGAGCAAATCTGGTGAGTGTCATGTCAAAGTCATAGATTACCTAACAGGGCTGTCAAGTGTCACGCATTGAGAGTGACAGTCACGCATTTTGGTCTTTTCTCATGCTCTCCCGCCACACATCGTATTTCTCACACTGAAAAAGCTTTTTGACTATTTATCATGTATTTAATATGCCACAGAGCCCAAAATGTATCTGTCCGCATCACTGTCTCTATGGAAACGGGCAGGAATCAAGCGCGTCTCCCCTGAAGTTCTTAGTTGAGCCTGACACTTATCAGCCAATCAAAAAAAAAGAGGCTACACAATAGCCAATCAGAAAATAGCACAATCTGGGTAAGATTTAACGCAATAATCAATAAAAAAAAACCACACACATTTGTATTTGGTTAAATTGCGCTCATTGATCCTTACCAAACACAAGTCCCCTATTATTTATTTATTTATTTTCCCTTCTTTGGGTGTGTGTGGGTGTGTGGGGAGGGGGGGGGGTTGTTGCGGGGGAGTTGGAGATGTCACGCTCGCCTGTCTTCAAAACTTCAGAGCCCTGACCTAAACACACACAAACACACATATATACACACACTTAGTGTAGCCAGTCCTCTTACATGAAAGTTTTTGTTTTCCTGGAGAAAACTGGAGCACCCTGAGGAAACCCACACAGACAGGAGCAGAACATGTGAAACTCCACACAGACATCAACCTGAGATCAGGTAAGGACAGGACTGTGCATGTCTGTGTGTCAATGTGTGTGGTGAGGAATTCACAAAGGTTTGAGGATAAACACAGAAACCAAACTTAAGAATCCCAAGTGACGGCTGTTTTCTCCTCTAACTGTTTAATTCTGATGTCTTGTTCTCACTCTGACTTTCTTTACAATCACTTTATGTCGCTCCATCACTTTACAACACCAGCTGAGGGCTGCTGAGATGCTGGACCCTCAGAGATGTCCCAGCTTCCCTCACTATCACTGTCTGAAACACTGCCTGTTACCCTATAAGGCTTTATCCTCTCCTCATCCTCAGCAGGATCTGAACAGTCTGTACACACCGAGCTGATCAATCAGACCTACTGGAGTCTAAGAGAAGGAAATTGTTCTCTTCTCCTTTCTCTGCTCAAAGTCTGTGGACCATTTTATAACACTGGATTTATTTTCCTCGTGTCAATCTGCAGTTCACACCTTCCTGTTACATAAAGACCAACATTACTCAGTCTTTCCTCTCAACAGGTTTTATGGGGATTTTTACAGCCAAGATGTTTTGCTCTCTGGAAAAAAATTTAATTGGTAGAATCCAGTGTTGTATAAAGTACTAGAAAGCAATACTTGAGTAAAAGTACAAGTATCGCACTAGAAAAAGACTTTGGTAGAAGTGAAAGTCATTCTTTTACATAATATTCTTTTGGAATATTACTCAAGTAAAAGTCTTAAAGTATCTGATTTTTACTGTACTTAAGTATCAAAAGTAATTTTCTGATATTTAATGTACTTAAGTATTTGAAGTAAAAGTAAAAAATTTCAGTGATTTTCAGTAGGCATAAGACCAGGGGCGGTTCTAGGATTTCATCTTTAGGGGGTTTAGCCCTCAGTGAGAATTTAAAACAAGAAGAGTTTTATATTACATACTATATGACTACATAGTAGGCCAAAAGTTATGGTATTATTAAATGGCAAAAGTGGACACCAAAATTTTATGCATGATGTAATGATGTCAGTCTTGAATCAAATCAGTCATGTACGTGTGCATTCTCTACAAACAGTGTGTCCAATGAATGCAGTCACTAATAAACAAATAATCACAAGACAGAGACCAAATCAATAAATATTATTTTTATTTAGTATTGAATGGATTGTTTGCATTAATATTTTGTTTGTGCTATCAACTCTGGTAATAAGAATAGTGAAATTTCACTGCTTTTGATTGCCGTATTTGCGGCTTTCAGCCAAATAAACGCCTCCAGCTCTGACCACGCGTGCACGCTGCACGTGCCTGTGCTTCTCCGTAGCGCGCACGGACGTGCGTAATGCAATCTAGGAGCAGTGATTGGCCAAACCTCCCTTATTGCAGTCGCACACATTTCTTCTGATTTTATTTTGTAGTAACGAGTAACGAAGTTGCTTAGTGGAAATATAACGGAGTAAAAGTATACATTTTATCTAGGAAATGTAGTGGAGTAAAAGTGAAAGTTGACCTAAATTTAAATAGCGAAGTAAAGTACAGATACGTGAAATTTCTACTTAAGTACGGTAACGAAGTATTTGTACTTCGTTACATTACAACACTGGTAGAATCACAAGCACAGGATTCTTCTTTTAAACTCCTAGCAGAGAAGTAAATTACCAACTTAACGCAAGTTATACATGGTATTGCACACACCATTATTGAGGATATTTGGAGCAATGTTACATGTAATTGTTAAACTTGATTCCCTTACATATACATTTGCTTTCAAGCCTAATTATTAATTTTGATTATGATGTGATTGTGACAGGGGAAGAGGTTTCAGGTTGGGGGTAAAGAGTTTTTTTCTGTCACCACTTTTGAATAAAAAACATTATCAAGGCTATAAAACTTAACAAAACTCCTCGAATCACAAAAGTATCAGTGAGAAGTTGAGAACACTCGTTTAAACAGTACATACACTCGAGCTTGACTGCACATCACATGTTTTACTTTATTGATACTGCTTTTAATCGTAATGCAAAGACCGGTCATCGGGTCGTTTTTTTTTTCAGCGACGTGTTCACTATTTTATTCCTTGATAACAGACTGCTTCTATCTATAACACACCATTGCAATGAAAAACAGAGCGTTTTGTCTAGTGTTATCTTTTTTTTTCCAGTTAACCCTTGTGTGAATGACAGGTTTTATTTTTAATCATGATTTTTGAAAGAAAGAAAGAAAGAAAGAAAGAAAGAAAGAAAGAAAGAAAGAAAGAAAGGAAAAAAAAGAAAAAAAGAAAAGAAAACTCAACTTGCCATTGGGACAGTACCCTTAAAAGGACATCTTTGTCCTATTTAACCCCAAAAATTTATAGTTGTACATTTAGAGTACCAATGTGTACCCTTTTGAGTATAAAGTACAAAGATGTCCTTATAATGGTACTAAGAGTATATTGTTTAATGTGATTTACCTGCACCTTATTATTAAAATTACATCTTTAATGTCACTATTCGTCGTCCTCGTCTCTGTCGTGTACATACAGTGACACATACTTGATAGTTGGAATTGTCAGAGTTAAACATGCTGTAAAATCTCAGTTCAACATTATCTTTATTCTTATTTGAAGGGTTTGATAACAAGAAGAGAGTTTATATAACGTTTGTCATAAGTTTTCCTTATAATCCTTTAAATTAAAACTTGATAATTATTCAACAAGAGCAACAGGCAGAGTTACTAAACATTGTGCAACACAATTCGGATACCATATGCCAATTTACACTGCTTGACATTTTTATAAAAAAAAGGAGTGAAGCGTTTTTTGCCGCTTTGAGCTCATCGTACCCGAATGGTGGACCACGGGTGAGACTCGAGCTACAGTACTGGGGGCGCGTGATGATGACGTGACAAGTGAGTGATTGCCGTGAACGTCATGTATAGACTATCTTAAACTTTCTTGTCACTTTGAATTTTAAATCACTCTGAATTTATATACATCGCTCCATTAAAACCTCAACATGTGGTGAACACAACTCTCCACTAAAAAAGTGAGGGGGACGAATTTACTTTACAAAAAGTGCGGGGGACATGTCCCCCACATAATCTACACACCTGTTTTAAAGGCGTAACAGCTGATGAAAAAGCAGACACAATTGTAGATGAATATGAAGAGAGATTTTATATTAGTTTTTATTTTATACAAAACATTTATCTCGTCTTTTTTCGTCAACAATAATGCATGTTAATTTAGTCTTAGTCAGCGTTTTTGGACAGTGGTGCAGTCTGGTCATCGTCTCGGTCATGAAAAAATATATCATAATATATATAACATATTTCGTCTCGTCTGACGAAATTAATACTAGTTTCCTGAGTACCTGCAGTGTAGAAGCTCTTGCTCTCTGCATGTTGCTGATGATGGTTTCCACTCGTCCTCGGTCTCTCATATGCAGCGACGCATTGTTCAGCTCCGGAATCTGAAAACAGACAAACCTTTAACTCTATTAATCTGATTTAGTTGAATGACTCAGGCAGATCTTTATTGTAATCACATCATCACTAGATCCAGTGAAAGGAAATAAGGGTTCCTCATCCTGGACCTGAGGTGTAGCACACAGGACAACATACACGGCACTGACTGGATGTAAAAAAGCACAGCGGGAATAAAGGGCTGGTGTTCGAGAGCTGGATGAGCCTCTGATTCGGTTCTAACTGTAGTGCAAAATTTGCAGGTGAACAGAGATACAAAGTGTGAAGTGGGAGAGAGGACATGATGACAAAATAATGACAAAACTGCTGTTCTAGAGAATTAATTAACATCTGACCACCAATCAGAATGCAGCAGCCTGGTTTAAAATCTTATCTGACCTCACACTACATATCTGACCTCACACTACATATCTGACCTCATATTACATATCTGACCTCATATTACATATCTGACCTCACAATACATAATGTTAATCCCTCTCCACTGCTTCTCTCTTTCTACCCATCCCGAGGCATCCAGACATTGTACCAGCCCCGTTCGTCTTCCGTGCGATGAAGATTTTGGACCTCCACTGAGATGAGGCTGACTGTGAGAATCTGTTCATCTAGGGATCTAGCAGCTCCAGTTGGATTCTGCAATACTATAGAGGAGATGTGAACTCCATGTGATCTTTTGCATCAATACAGCATTTGTTTGACTGTATATTTATAATCACACCCTCCAGTGTCACCCATATGAGGATGAGGTTCCCCTTTGAGTCTGGTTCCTCTCAAGGTTTCTTCCTTTACCATCTAAGGGAGTTTTTCCTTGCCACTGCTGCCTGAGTCACCTCAGACTTGCTCATTGGGGATAAATACAAACACATTGTGAACTAGATATATCTAATATTAATCTTGAATTTTGTATTCTAATAATTTTATATTATTCTTTATATTAACCTTTTGTTCTATGTTTATTTTCTGTAAAGCTACTTTGAGACGATGTCAATTGTAAAAAGCGATACACAAATAAACTTGAATTGAATTGAATATCTGACCTCACAAGACATATCTGACCTGCAAACATTAGAACACACACACACACACACACACACACACACACACACACACACACACACACACACACACACAGTGTGTGTGTAAAGGCTGAGTATCTTTGACTAGCTGGAATGTGTTTCTGTTCATAAGCTTTCACACACTGTCCCCAACATCCAACTTTATTAAACTCAATAATCACTACAAACTACAAGAAAGTACAATTCTATTCAAATAAAATAAATAGTTTCATTTAGAGCATGTCTCTCACACAACAGAAACCAATAATGGAAATTATTCTATAATTAAATACAGTATACACAAGTAAGCAAATAAACAAATAGTAAATATTCTTCTTCTTCTTCTTATTATTATAAACACATGGCATGTAATAACATGACACTTTTACTAGTCAGTAGCATTAATACAGCTGTGGAACAGACGAATGAATGACTAGGTGAGATAAATTAGTAATAAACAGCTAGGGCCAGTTGTTCAAAGGTAAGTTGATCGGATTTTGGTTATCGGATTAGATCAAATCTTGAAAATGGGTTGTTCAAAAGGGAAAGAAGGAATCTGAAATCCGATTAGATTACGAAATCCAATCCTAGTTTTAATCTGGATCAAACCTTCAGTTTGTGTTGTTCAAAACTTGTCAGTAGGATTTGTATAACTTTGATCCAAAAAAAAAACAGGATTATCCTGATCCCAACAGGGGGTAGGATTTCAAGCTGGATTCCAGGAGGAAAATGTAGTAAAACTTTAAAATGAGTCAAATATGACATTTGTATCATTTAGTGTCTATACTTTTATTGAAGCAAAACTTCAAAACAAAACTTCAGATCCGCCTCCTAAAAGCAGAGCTTGGAAATGCTGGTCTCTCATCCTCAGATGAAAAAGAACATTTAACTATTGGACATTTAGCCATTTTATTTTTTTAAGACGTTTTCAAAATATCCACAATGTATTTGTTAATATATATTTATTTTTTTATGACTCAGATGAGGGGTCATAAAGGAAATTATGAATGGAAATGGATGTTTGTTATTTTTGGGTTTTGTCTCAAAATAAAAAACTCTTACAGTGACCCCATGTTGGCTCTTCTACCTGTTCTTTACATAGCTGGTAGCCCACATTGTGATATGCTGTCCCATTTAGAGCTCAGGTAATCCGGATTTGGTAATCTTGAAAACGGTGTATCTGGTTCAGGGTGATCCAATCCAATATTGCTTTGAAAAACCGGCGTCAAAGTAAGACGGATTACCTGATCCTGAATAGGGAAAAATGGGATTCCCAAATCCGGATCATTTTGATTCAGATTAAACTTTTTGAACAACTTTCCCCTAAAGATGAGTCTTTACCATTTTAAACATCTTACCATTTTAAACATAATAATCCGAACTGTGCGCATTTCTAATCCTGAATAATCACAGTGTTTCCCCACAGGAAAAGAAACGAATTAAGCCTTTAATAAGGAAACCTGTGTGTAAATAAAACAACCACATCCAGAGTCAGGACAATTTAGGTAGCTGTGAATTTCACCTGATCAAAAGTTACTTAAAAAAGAGTTGACTTCTCTCATGCCTGTCTGATAAGAGGATTGATGAATGTTTTACTGAATAAAAATAAAATGAAATCACAGTAGAGAAAACAACATTTCACCTTATTTTATGTCTTGTCATTTATACATTCAATTTCAATTTAATTAATGTTGTCTCAAAGCAGCTTTACAGAACATAAGAAACATAATACAAAAAAAATTAATATTATACCAGGGATCTCAAGTTTTGAAGACAGGCAAGAGTGACATCTCCAACCGCATGGTGAAACACTTGTTTCCTACTCGGTTCCATAGAGACAGCGGTGTGGACTGATACATTTCGGGCGCTGCAGCATATTTAATATATGATAAAAAGTGAAAAAGTTTTTCTGCATGAGAAATATGATGTGTGGTGGGAGAGCGTGAGAAAAGACCAAAATGCGTGACTGTCACTCTCAATGTGTGACACTTGACAGCCCTGTTATACAAAGATTATTATACAAACATTCAAGAATAATGTTAGACTTTGTATTGTTTGTATTTATCCACAATGAACAAGACTGAGGTGACTGAGGCAAGGAAAAACTCCCTTAGATGGAAATGGAAGAAACCTTGAGAGGAACCAGACTCAAAAATGAACCCATCCTCATTCGGGTGACACTGGATTGTGTGCTTATAGTCATACAGTCCAGGAAATGTATACTGATTGGGATTTGTTGTCCTCAAAGACCATATGCATCTCCAGGGCTCTCAAGCATTGTCAGGGCATTGTCAGACAGTCAGTTTTCTCACGCCCTCTGTAAAACTGTTGGCTAAGTTACAGACACTCATGAACTTTCTCTAACAGCAGTCAAAATGTCATTTTTTGTGTCAAACAAGTTGTGAATTTGTTGTACGTAACATTACAACAGGAGATCATGACTTACTCTGTGCTCAAGTGATGCTCGCAGCTCCAGTGGTTTTCTCTGTGGGTGAACGAGGATGATGCTGAACAATTCCAGGATTTGCTTTTTCTTCATTGGTTGCTGCGTTAAATCTTACCCAT
Organism: Tachysurus fulvidraco; assembly: GCF_022655615.1. Taxonomy (NCBI): domain Eukaryota; kingdom Metazoa; phylum Chordata; class Actinopteri; order Siluriformes; family Bagridae; genus Tachysurus; species Tachysurus fulvidraco. The sequence goes on from NC_062525.1 coordinate 19,421,706, forward strand.
ATACAATACTGCTATTTTATAAGTCTTTTTTTGATTGGCTGATAAGTGTCAGGCTCGACTAAGAACTCCAGGTGAGACGCGCTTGATTCCTGCCCGGTTCCATAGAGACAACGGTGCATCTTAAATATTAATTAATAAAAATAATAATATTAAATATATTAAATATATGATAAATAGTCAAAAAGTTTTTCTGCGTGACAAAATGTGTGGCGGGAGAGCGTGACAAAAGACCGAAATGAGTGACAGTCACGCTCAATGCGTGACACTTGAGAGCCCTGCCGACCAGTGTGAATACTGTATGTTCAACCATGTGCGGAAATACTGGAATGAACACAGTATTATAGCAGCAGTTACATGAGGTATTGTAAAGTATTGTGCAAAACAGCAATCGACTGAAATGTGAGACAGCATGTGCAAAAAGCAAAAACAGTGTGCAAACCAGCATGTAAACCGTTTGACATGATGGTGCTGTACATGGATGTACATTGGAAGAGTGTGTATTTGGTGTGGGTATATTTGTCTGCAGTCCATACAGTTGATTGTGCATGTGTGTGTATTGTGCTCATTACAGTTCAGTTCAGAATGTCCACATACTTCATGAAGCGGAATCCAACTGGAGCTAATAATCTTTAGGTGCTTCAGGATCCTCACAGAGTTGTCCTCATCTCAATGAAGGTCCAAAATCTTCATGACAGATTCATGATAGATAGATAGATAGATAGATAGATAGATAGATAGATAGATAGATAGATAGATAGATAGATAGATAGATAGATATAAAATATAAATAAATATGTCAGTATATGTTCAACAATATATACAGTAAAGATATGGCAAGGAGTATGTGCATAAGAACAGTAATACAGCAAATAAGAATATGTGCCAGTTGTATAGACAAAGTACGATATGTCTAAGAAAAATGACAGTAAAAAGACAGCAGTTCAGATCAGGTTTATGTTATTATCCAGCTGGCAGATGATCCACGTTTATTTCTGAAGAGAAGAATCAGGTTCCTGTTACACTGCAGACATTACAGTTGTCTTCAGCGGCTTCAGGTTTATCAGTGATTTAAAGGAAATCTGAAATAAATACTGTGTGTAATTGTAGCATTTCCCAAATTAACGTTCTCTCTTTCAATAACGCTCAGGAAAATGCTTTTAAGGAGATTCACAAAACTAAAATCTTTCGACCTGTTGAGTAAAGAGAAATTTGACAATTCAAGTTTGAATATTATTGTTTTAAGCAGAGGATGTATCTGGATTTGTATCTCCTCCTTTTTCTATGTTGAGCCTAAAACATTTGTAACTATAGATAAAAACATGGTTAAGTTTGTTTGACTTCAACACACACTGTTCTGTTAACTGTATAAAATATTGTGGTGACAAAATCATTTTGGTTTCTCATTCCTAAATTGAAAAATGAGGTTAATTAAAATTGATACTTGCTCCCAATTTTAAACAGGTCATAAAACGGCCACAGCAACTTTATGACTAATTTCACACCACAAGCTTCTGTCATATGGAACAATCAGATCATATTGTAGAAAAGTAAAGCTATTTTTAATCCTGGATCAATAATGATATGATTTCTGAACCTGATTTACGGAATAAAAATGGTGACATATATGAATCTAATGACCTACGTAATATAAGAGTGACATGCAGCCAAATGACTAGAATGTGCAATATAAGAGAAATATCTTAATTGCTCATTTTAATTAATTAATTTAATTAATTAATTAATTACTTTATAAATCCTAAAGCTAGAAAGAGCTTATCAGTCTGATCAGAACAGCGTTCCTGCAGGAACCAAACAATCGGGAATGAGATTACCTTAATTACCTTATGACAAAGATGTAAAAAAAAATGGATAAGTACAGTATGTTATAACTAAAGCAGTGATCTCAGCATATAGCAAAAAAATTTGGACAAGTTTAATATTCATTTTAAAGTGCAATTTTCATTTTGTAATTAGGCCCAGAATAATATATATATCTTTTCTTTTTTTTTTTAAAATTTATTCAGCAGAATATTGTGAAAAAAGATTATCAATGTTGATTTTCCAAATAACTTTGGATATTTTTTAGTAAGGGTGCTACATAATAATAATAATAATAATAATAATAATAATAATAATAATAATAATAATAATAATAACAACAACAATAATAATAATAATAATAATAATAATATCAATTATTATTATTATTATTATTATTATTATTATTATTATTATTATTATTATTATTATTATTATTATTATTATAATGGTATTTAGTTAGTTTTATTGTTTCTTATAATGATTCTAAAGCAAGAAAAACCTAAGCTGTGCCTTGTAAAAGTATTCATGCCCACTTTTTCACATTTTGACAAGTTACAACCACAAACAAAAATGTATTTTATTAGGATTTTATATGATGGACCAACACAAAGTAGCACATAATTGTGAAGTGGAAGGAAAATGATACATGGTGTCAAAATTTATTTTACAATAAATATCTGAAAATTGTGGTGTGCATTTTTATTCAGCCCCCTTTACTCTGATACTCTGAAGTCACCTAATTACTAAACAGAGTACCTGTGTGTAATTTAATCTCAGTATAAATAAAGCTGTTTTGTGAAGCCCTCATAGGGAACATTATTAAACAAACAACATCATGACGACCAGGGGCGGTTCTAGACCTATTTTAGGGTGGCTCCAGCCCCCCTGCCTGTGATCTCAGCCACCCTAAAACCATAAGTATAATTTTTACTTTTAAAAAATAAAAATTACATTAAAATGCAGGACATGATGTCGATGGGAAAGAAAATTATTTATCAGTTTGTTCAGGGAATGAAATTTTTTTACTTTACTTTTACGCGCGTGCGTTGTAGTCTTTCAACAGAGCATCAGCTGTCTGCTTTATGGGAACGGAGAAGCACAGGCATGTAGTTAGTTTTCATAGTATAATAGCATAGCATAGTAGTTTCAGTAGTTTTCATTATTTAATTGGAGACTTTTCTTTTAAAATGTATGTATTGTGAGGATGTATTTTATGTCATCCCACAAGTAAAAGTTTGTTGGAGGTAGAGTTATAAAAATAGAGTTCACTACTACTGCATGTTTCTGCTATAGTAGTGAACTTAATGTAGAGAGATTTGTGTGTGGCTATAGTATATACAGTATACAGTATTATGTTGACATAAAAAAAACAAAAAACAGTTATACCAGTGGAATTTCACTATTCTTATTACCAGAGTTGATAGCACAAACAAAATATTAATGCAAGCAATTCATTCAATACTAAATAAAAATAACATTTATTGATTTGGTCTTTGTCTTGTGAATTTTTTTTTTTTATTAATGACTGCATTCATTGGACACACTGTTTGTAGAGAATGCACAGATACATGAACTGATTTGATTCAAGACTGACATCATTACATCATGCATAACATTTGTACACTTTTAAATAATACCATAACTTTTGGCTTACTATGTAGTCATATAATATATAATATAAAACTCTTCTTGTTTTAAATTCTCACTGAGGGTTAAACCCCCTAAAAATGAAATCCTAGAACCGCCCCTGATGACGACCAAAGAACACACCAGAAAGGTCAGGGATAAAGTTTAAAGCAGGGTTAGGTTATAAATTAATATCCAAGCCTTGAACATCTCACGGAGCACTGTACATTACATCATCCGGAAATGAAAGAGTATGGCACAACTGCAAGCCTACCGAGACATGGCCTTCCACCTAAATTGACATTAATCAGAGAAGTAGGCAAGAGGCCCATGATATCTCCAGAGGAGCTGCAGAGATCCACAGCTCAGGTGGCAGAATCTGTTCACAGAACAACTATTAGTTGTGCACTCCACAAATCTGGTCTTTGTGGAAGAATGGAAGAAGAAAGCCAATGTTGAGAGAAAGCCATAAGAAATCCCGTTTGCAGTTTGTGACAAGCCATGTGGGGGACACAGCAAGCATGTGGAAGAAGGTGCTCTGGTCAGATGAGACCAAAATTGAACCTTTTGGCCAAAATTCAAAACGTTATGTGTGGCGGAACCCTAACACTGCACATCACCGAGAACACACATCCCACCATGAAACATGGTGGTGGCAGCATCATGTTGTGGGGATCCTTTTCTTCAGCAGGGACAGGGAAGCTAGTCAGAGTTGATGGGAAGATGGAAGGAGCCAAATACAGGGCAATCTTTGATGAAAACCTGTTAGAGTCTGCAAAAGACTTGAGACTGGGGCGGAGGTTCACTTTCCAGCAAGACAATGAGCCTAAACATACAGCCAAAGCTACAATGGAGTGGTTTAGATCAAAGCATATGCATGTGTTAGAATAGCCCAGTCAAAGTCCAGACCTAAATCCAATTGAGAATCTGAGGCGAGACTTGAAAATCGCTGTTCACAGAAGCTCGCCATCCGATCTGACTGAGCTTGAGCAATTTTGCAAAAAAGAATGGGCAAAATTTTCACTCTCTAGATGTGCAAAGCTGGTAGAGACATACCCCAAAAGACTTGCAGCTGTAATTGCAGCGAAAGGTGGTTCTACAAAGTATTGACTCAGTGGGGCTGAATACAAATGCACGCCACACTTATTTATTTGTAAAAAAAAATTTGGACACCATTTATCATTTTTCTTCCACTTCACAATTATGTGCCACTTTGTGTTGGTCTATCACATAAAATCCTAATACATTTTTTGTGGTTGTAACGTGTCAAACTGTGAAAGTTCAGTAGATATGAATACTTTTGCAAGGCACTGTATTTACTCAGCAGTCATGAAAGTCACCAGTTGTTTTGGTTTACTTTAACTGCGTGAATCTGCTTTTCTGTATTTTATTAAGAATAAACTGATCCACATCTGGAGGATTCAGTGTCAGGTTACAGTCCTGTAACCAATAGATATTATACAGTGTTGAGCTGAACAGTAAAAACAACATTAGAGAAACAGCTTTCAATTTATTTCATTTTATTTTTGCATTTAAACAACACAAAGCTACGGAGCCCGCATGGTCACCCCTTGGAGAAAAGAAAACAAGACCCGCAAATCCGTGATCACGGTTTTGTAATTCGTCCCCTCGCGGATTATTAAACAGTTCCCTCAGTTTTACAAACATTGTGCGCACAGATTAATTAAAAGTACAGCCAACCAAAGAATTGAGAGATGGTGGGGTATTCTTAGAAAAGAATGTGTGGATTTATGGCTTGAATATTTTCACCAGATTAAAGATGAAGGCTACAGTACTTTGATGGCAGCTTTCTGGACAAGAACCTTGTGTTATTCTGTTTCCTGGGTTTGATCCAGGTACTGTAAATATTGAACACACACAATGCATTTTTTACATTTTTAAATACACATCATTTTGTTTATTTGATAGGGTTTACAAGGCCCAAGCAAACAGAGAGAGAGAGAGAGAGAGAGAGAGAGAGAGAGAGAGAGAGAGAGAGAGAGAGAGAGAGAGAGAGAGAGAGAGAGAGAGAGAGATTAAACAATACTCTTTATGGCTTTCATAGGAAGGCTCTATTAAGAAATAGCCTTGTACCCCATGGTCGGCTGGATGTCATGTACACTCTTCCTTAATTATATGGGACAGAAGACTACATAAGCCAAGTGCCAGTGGAAGACTGTGACACCTGTGAAGATCAATGGATCCATCGCTCTGACATCCCTGATGAGAACATTTTCACCCTGTGTTCACACATCATGACACAACATCAGCTTTCTATTCCCAAGGACAGGTTTACAGCACTTAATCTGTATCTTGCACTAAGACAAGAGCTTATTACAGTGTTAAATATTGTGAGATTAAAAAGCCATTAGCACTAAAATGTTGTTATGGACAGTTTAACAGACAGTTATTTCATTAGATTATTATTATTAGAGTTCCATTCATTTCACAGATGTAGATATGTTTTAAATGTTATTGATGAAGTCTTGTATACTTCATATGCATATTTTAATAAAAGGAGACTGCTTTGTTTTTGATTCATTTTCGTTATTTTTGAAAACTGTAGTCAGTTGAATAGCATTAATTAATGAACTCCCGATGAAAAAAATTCAACATTTTAAACATGAAACTTTTTCTTGCAATATAGAAGCCTTTATTATTGCCACATATACATTACAGCACAGTGGAATTCTTTTTCATACCCATTCTTCACATACCCCAACTGAGGAGGTTGGGGTCAGAGTGCAGGGGCAGCTATGATACAGCACCCCTGGAGCAGGGAGGGTTGAGGGCCTTGCTCAAGGGCCCAACAGTGGCAGCCTGGCTGTGCTGTGCCTTGATGTGCAGGACAACAAAAATAACAACAAAAATCACAAAAATAAGAAGAAAAATAAGTACATGTCAGGAAACTTTGATGAGATGGAGGCTGTGGATGAGACAAAGAAACAGTCATATCCTGCTGCACTGTCTGACCACCTAGGATAAACACAGATAGACAGATAAAGATAAATGTAACTCTAATTAAGGAATATAACCTATTCTTTTTTATTATTGGCATCCTTACCTTTACACAATATCCATTACCCATATGTTTGCATCAAGGTCATTTATGAACTCCTCCCCAAACTCAGGGTATGAAGTACTTTCCTAACTGGAAACGTGCTTTACGTTGTACTGTATGTAATATTTAAGTAATATTTTAATCAGATGCTACTTCCATTCTTGCATTTAAAAGTAGCATGCAATTTTAAATAGTTCTGCAATTTTATATAATTTTTAAAGACTTATTTGGTTAATATGTTTATTAAATAACTATATACAATGGCATTGCATCTTATTCCTTTATTAATCTGTGCGCACAGTTTGTAAAAAAGAGGGAACAGTTTAATAACCTGTGAGTACGGTTTATAAACTGAGGGGACAGTTTAATAACCCGTGAGTACGGTTTATAAACTGAGGGGACAGTTTAATAACCTGTGAGTACGGTTTATAAACTGAGGGGACAGTTTAATAACCCGTGAGTACGGTTTATAAACTGAGGGGACGAATTACAAAACCCTGATCACAGATTTGCGGATTTTGTTTTCTTTTCTCCAAGGGCTGACCAGGCGGGTCTGTACAAAGCCCTCATTGTTGTAGCCGTGATTTAAATTGTATTTCACAGAAAGCGACACTTGATTTACAGAGAAAACATTCCATTAACCACATGACACATACAGTGAAGTTTGATCCTTATCATTGTGGAGAAATATAAATAACCTTCTTCTTAGGAAAAACGAAGGAAAAAACTTTGAAGGACCGTTTAGGTATCTACAACTTTCGCCTGATCAAAAACAATATAGTCTATTACATATTTTTTTAAAAGCTGTGTTGCAGGAATTCATTTAAATTTCAGTGAATCGAATTAAGCTGATGATTCACTAATTTAATATTAATAAATTGTATATTGTACACGACAGCTTTAATATTTATGCAACCTCATGTTAAGAGCAGAACTCAGCTGAACACAGTTTGATAAGGATTTAAATATGATAGAAAATTTAGTCTGTTTACAAAATAAAATTTTAAAAGATTATTAACACAACACATATTTGTACAATGTGCTCAGGTGTTATTGGAGGGTGTGGTTGTGGGGTGAGGGGGAGGGGGCATACAGGTACATGTTACCCAAGTGAAAGAGAAAGGTGTTTGTGTTGTTTTCTTCACAGACATGGGGACTGTTCTGAAAATGTACTTTTATTTGTTGCTGATAGTTTTCATCTGTGACGGTAATGTAAAGTATTATTCTGCTTATTAGTGCTTTGTGAATCCACTTTTAGTTATACAAAGCTGAAATGCAGTGTAAGATTTTATCTGTGTGAAGATGTTTTTTTTTAACTCATAGTAGTTTGTCTTGAGAACTGCATTTCAACCTGAACCAGGAAACAGAAATATATAAGTACATAATATTACATTTACATACATAAATACACTCATTTTATAATATATAAATACTTATATAAATACATTTCTATCATGAATTTAACACTTATATAAATATAGTTTTTGATATAAAATACATTAGTAATCGGTAAATCACTAAATCCAACAGAAGTGTGTATTGTGTCATTTGTTAAAAACAAAAATCGAGGGTTTGATTCATGCAATTTGCAGGAAGTGATAATGTGCTTCCTTACAGGCATCAAAAAGTATGGAAATTACTTTATAAATTTATATTTATAAACTAGATACAGTCATGGACAAATTTGCATAGTCATTGAATAGTCATGGTTATTAGTATATAAAAACCGAGGAGGATTTTCTGATGGCAGATTTGTAGTAGAATAGAGTTTTTAATATATTATTACAATGTAGAAAAATGTTTGTGCATGAAATTACAGTTTTCACTTTCATTACTGTAAATATCACCAAGTATCAGTGATGAATTTGAGGGAAAATCACTGCTCAGTAATTTGTTGACTGGATACAGGGGTTTAATTCCATTAGGATGCTAACGTAAGAAAAACTAAAGCAAATATTTGCACAGCAGTCAAGTCTACAGTGGTTTTGGTTCAACTTGTCAAGTCAATTCAAGTCAAGTCAAGAAGCTTTTATTGTCATTTCAACCATGTATAACAGTTGCAGTACACAGTGAAATGAGACAACATTTCTCCAGGATCACGGTGCTACATAACACAAAGACAGGGCTAAGGACTTAGCAAGTAGTGTGAATGTGTTAATCTGATTATTCAGATCTGAATTTCATTAAAAAAAATCTTACTGATCCACATCTGGTGTCAGGTTACAGTTCTGATCATAAGACTCTTGTGAACATTGTGAAATGCCAATCTGAGCAGCAAAAAGCCATTAAAGAAACACTTTTGTTTTTATTTGATTTTTGCTTTAAAGTAGGCTTGGACAATACAAAACACTTATTGTTGTAGCCATGATTTAAAAATTGTATTTCACAGAAAGTGTCTGTGATTGACAGAGAAAACATTTCATTAACCACATAACACATTACAGTGAAGTTTGATCCTTATCATTATGCACAGATATAAATCACTTCTTAGTCTTCTTAGGAAACACGTCAGTCTTCTTAGGAAACATGAAGAAAAAAAAACATTGAAGGACTGTTCAGGTATCTACAACTTTCGCCTGATCAAAAGACTGTAGAATATTTTATTATTTTATCATATTAATGTCCCCTCAACATAAACTTTTTTTAATTACAATTCTAATAATTTTAATTTCATTCTAATTTTTAATAAACTCAACTTCTATATTTTACACAGCAAAGCTTCAATAGCAGATGATAGAAATTGTTGTCAGTTTACAAAATAAAATTGTAAAAGATTATTAACACAACAAATATTTGTTGTGACTGCATTGATAATTGACTTTTATTTGTTGCTGTCTGAGAGAGTAATGTGAACTACTATTCTGCTTGTTGGTGTTCTGTGAATTCACTTTTTGTTACACGAAGCTGAAATGCAGTGTAAATGCAGTGATGTTTTATCCCTGATTCAACTCATCATAGTCACCTGGAAAACTGCAGATCAACCTGAACCATGAAGAGAAAATATATATTTGTATAATATATAATTACATTTCTAATCAATAAAACCATTTCATGTTTATTGTGGTATTTGTGGTTCATCCGTTTGCAGGAAGTGATAATGCTCTTCCTCTGTAGATACGGTACAAGGATCAAAAAGTTTCTAGATTAATAATTCAGCACCTCCAGTCCTCCAGTCAGTGGGATGAACTCTGCCCAGGAGCCAAAACCTTGGCTTTAAAAGGTTTCATTAAGGTTTCTGTGGTCCATCCCAGTGCATCACACGAACATATACTGTACTCATTCACAACTGGGGCAATTTAGAGTAACTTGTCTATTGAGATATTCTTACCTGCAGAACCAGAAGTACATGGAGCTTGTTCGGAATTAAACCTGATCTGACTCCACCTACAAGCCAAACCCTAAACCTATCAAATTACCATAATTCTTAACTTTAAGCTTTAAACAAGAAATGCTGTACAACACAGAATAATAAAGATCTTTATCCAACCAGAAGCACACTGAGTTACCTCCTACACCTGGACTTTGGTTTATCTTAGCCAAGGTAACATAAGGCGGATCAGATTGGATGCCACCCTTTGAACTTTTGTTTCTAAACAGAGTGAAGGAAACTGATATTGTCTACGTGAAGGCAACCCACACAACTGTGGGAAGAATATTGAGACATGCTGACCTGAACAGCAGTTAACACATTAGGTCGACATCTTTTAACAGTGTTTGTATTCACTTTAGGGTTCAATGTCCACGGCCCACCTGGTCCTCTCATTGTTCGGCTTGGAGACTCAGTGATGCTGCCCTGCTTTGTGGAAACTCCTCTTCCATTGGAAGATCTTGAAGTGGAATGGAAAAGAAATGACAGTGAAACTCTTGTGCACTTGTGGCAGGATGGAGAGAGTCGACCAGAGTCTCAGAACCAGCATTATCATGAAAGAGCTAATTTCTTCACAGAGGAGATCGCTCATGGAAACTTCTCCCTCCTGCTTACAGATGTGACCAGTAAAGATGCAGGAGTTTATAAGTGTGCTGTTTACACAAAGCTGGATTCTGGAGAAACTCTGATTGAAATAAAGGAGTTTGGTGGGTAAACATTTTCACCTAATTCATATTATATTCTGTAAAAATACTTAATTTTAAAGTGTGATCAGTAGTTATTATTTTTATGTCTAATTAAAATAGCAAACAATTCCCATTACAGAGCGCTTGATCGTCTCTGGAGCCCACATTATATCTGCATATGCAGGTGAAGATATCACTCTGAATTGCTCTGTAGACTCTCATATCACACCAGAAGATGTGTCATGGAAGAAAACTGATGAAGATATCTTAGTGCTGCTCTATCAGGAGGGTGAGATCCTGACAGACTCGACCGGTGAGAGATACGTGGACAGAGTAGATTTCTTCAGTGCTGAAGAACGAAACAAAGGAAACTTTTCTTTGAGACTGAAGAATGTCCGAACAGAAGACAAAGGGCTGTATATGTGTTTAGTGTTCTCTGGTGTATTATCAGCTAACACAACTGTGGAGATACAGCAGCTGAGTAAGTCACTGTATTTTTCTATACAAAACATGTAAAGATGTAGCAGAGTTTAGTGTCTTAATAAGTTGGATATGGATTAACAGGGCTAACATCATGTGTGCATTACTCTAAAGAAAGCAAAATTGGCCATACTCATTTTAATAACTCTGGTGTCTCTGTCACGCAGGTCTTTCCTTTCTGCATATTGCAATTTTAATTTTGTGTATTCTTGGAGTTGTAATCGGATCACTTATACTAGGCTCCCTATCTTACACATCTTATAAAAAGGAAGGTAAGTCTGGTCTTCATTTTAATACTTCAGAAGTTTGGTAAGTTTACATTTGAACTCAAAGTAAATTTAATACAAATGTTTTGTTTATTTGTTTGTAGAGGACAGCAGCGGAAGAGCCCTAGCTATACAGTGTGCACATGTCCTTTGTCCTAACATTATTATGACCATTGTCTTCATCCTCTGGGGTTTCACTGATGGTAAATATTGTTTCTTACAGTTACAGTGTAAGGATAAACTTAGACAAGACAAGTACACACAAGTTTTTCTTTGTTCCCCATCTAGGAATGTGTGAGAGATTAGATGTACAACCTCCCACAGGCTTGCACAATCTTTATCTTTATAACAATTGACCATGGGTGACCAAGTTATTACTAGCAGTCTGAGCATCTCATTGTACCACCCTCCTTAGGCAGACCGAGGAAGAAGTGATCTTTTCTAGTCTATGTAGGTCAGGGGTCTTAAAATTGTGGCCCACGGGCCAATTGTGGCCACGTGACGATAGTTTGTGGCCCCCGTCTTAATATGAAAGTTTAATGTTAGTGCGGCCCGCAAGTTTGATATGTATGGCACTTTACATTGTTGAATGTGGAGCTGAACGAACCTACCAATCACGGTGGGGTATATGGCTCTCGGGTGCGGGACATGTGAACATGAAACATTTCTCAGTGAGTGAATGTTACAGCAGGGTTGCCATAGAGTGTTTACTTCTGTGTCTGGCTGGCTGCCTTGTTTCTATTGTGCACACACGGACATTCGTCCCAGCGTGCTGCATTCACAACACTTCAAAAAAAAGTTTTTTAAGTTGCTGCCCAGCGAAACATTATATGTATATATACGTATATAAACGGAATATATATTATACAGACACGCCAATGGCACTTCTAGAGGTAATATGAGGTCTCGCTCTCTGACACAATAAATCAAAGTGACGTGCAGGCGCCGGGATTTTTCAAAGCCTGCAGTGAAGTGAAAGGTTGGTGATGAGCACAGACAATTTCAGTAAAAGTTGGAAATGCAATATTTCTTTGTTGAGCACAGGGGCACCCTGACGTGTCTTATTTGCACAGAGAAAGTTGCGGTGCACAAGGAATACAATTTAAAACGTTTTTACACAACTAGACATGCTGAGGAGTATGCATAATACCAGGGAGATGTGAGAGCCAACTGGGTTGCCAATCTTAAAACATGTCTACTGATGCAACAAGATTTCTTCAAGAAAGCAACCTAAGAGAATAATACAGCAGTCGAAGCTATCTACGTGGTTAGTGAGATGATTGCTAATGCAGGAAAGCCATTCACAGAACGTTAAAGGTTAAAGAACTGTTAAGACAGATATTTCAATCTGAATACAGCAGATATAGAAGACTGAAGAAACCACATATAGTTGCTGACTAGAGAAATCTAATTATTATTATTATTATTTTCATTATTATTAGTATTTTATTTATTTATCACTGATTGATTTATTGATTGAGTTCATTCTTAATTTGTTTATTTATATTTTCATCTTATTTTGTGTTAAAAAATAAAGAGAATTGAGAAGATTGGTATTTTTTTAACAAAGATTTTTTTGTGGAAAACCTAATGCGGCCCAGGACTCTGCCTCCAGCGGCCTCCAGGTAAATTGAGTTTGAGACCCCTGGTCTAGGTGTTGCAGAAGAAACCTCTGCCAGTCAATCTTGGCTGGTGTAATGGAAAATTACTACTGAGGGACAATGCAAGCACACCTTACTCATGCCACCTGAGATCTGGGGTTACAGTTGTAAACTAAAGATATTTAACCTCTTGTAAATTCAGTTGTGCCACGAAGGTTTAAAATACTAAATATTAAAGGAAATTTTATAGCTGAAATATGTCACGATCAATTGACCGTTATAATAATTCTAGGTTTTTTGGTACGGTTCTAGATTAAAGAGATACTATTATGACTATAACTCCCTGGGTTGTTGGTCTAACAATTTTCTTATTGGCTGAAAAATGTATTTATTTTTCCTCCAGGGTATTTTACTGAAGCAGCAACTTGTTCAGCACTTAATTTTGCACGGATCCTTTTCCTACTTTGGATTGCTCTCGAACTGAAAACATTTCCAGGTATGATTTGATTGTCACTGGTCCTGTGAGAACTTTACAGTCATTGTTTTATTACAAAAAGTCCAGTTTTAAATTCTCACTGCTGGGTCATGTGGCCCATAATCCAGTTTATACATGATTACAAACCCATGCCAGAATAATGCAGCGCCCCATCCTGTGTGTGTCAGAGGTAGGAGGTAATGCAGTTGACACAATATTTTTTTATATAATCTTTTAACAAATAGTTTGATTTTCTTTAAGAAAACTGTATAATGTTAGATAACAGACCAGGAAACAAATACTTTTTTAAGGCATTACAATTAATTATAAAGTTTTAGATTTTTTTGACAGCCTTCTTGAATTTGTCTGAAAACCAAAAAGAGCCTTTTTTGATGCTGTGCAGTGGACAATTTTCAATACATCTCTTATAAATATATTTAATGATATCTTACATGAGCAAGGAAGTCAAACGTATGTTGAAATATTTTATTTTACATTATCGCTTACTGAGACAGATGTGAATGAGGGAATATGTAGAGTTCAAAGAACTGGCTGAAGGATTACTGAAGTGAGATGAGGAATATTCATACAGCATTGTGTAATAGTCTTAGGTACAAGAGTCTCAGAAGGAGGCACAAACACCTCTATCACTTGGTGGCAAAGGCATAAAAAATAAAAAAAATCATTTTAAATTACTTTTCACACCTGACCTGAATCTCTCCTAGATTTTCTCCCACAGTTTGAATACCACCTTTTGTTCACCTGTTGCTTTCTGCTACCTTCAAAAACACCTTCACCAGTTCATCATTACTTTTGATTATTTAGGCATTTTGGATCTAGGAATTAGTAAAAATATGGACTCTATGCAGGACTAAAGAAACACTTGCCTAATCACTGCATGCTGTGTATTTGTTATATTGCAGATTTTCCCAAACGATTAATTACCAACTTGGCAATTCTACTACAGTACACTGTGATAACTGTTGCTGCTTATTCTTGTGAGTATACATGAAACCATCACACTGTTACTATCTGCAAGATCTTATTACATACTTGTAATATGTGTAAAGTTAGGAAAGAACCAATTAAGGAATACAATAGTTTTAAAATCATGTGTTTCTATGGGACAGTGGTCTGAGTACCTGCATACAGAATGTTACATAATTGATCATACAGTGTTATGTTTCATGGTCCCACAAATCAGGAACTCAGTTGCAGTAAGACAGACGTAGACAAAGGTATTGGGCTGATCCAGGAGATGAAGTCCTGAAGTCCTCTCTCTATGTGAAGACCGTTTAGTTACTCTACTCTTACTAAATATCTTGTTGAGTTCTGCACATTAGTGGAATCATCACTTCAGAAGGGGAATCAGTGGTGAAAATTACATTGTACGTCCACTGGCCACATGGCAAATCACATCACCATGGAGTTTTTAACTTTAGAGTGTTCCCTCACTGTAACAGATACATATAGCTGGTTCAGAGGAAGCAGCATGTGGTGCATAAATGTAGAAATGACATTACTAACCAGCTAATTATAAAACTATAAGCAATCTACAGTCACATCCTCAAGGGTCCAGCAGAAGCAGCTTGGGATCTGACCTCACAACCTCACAGTCAGGATGTCAGTGTTTTATCCACTGACCTGCCACTGCACCATAATGTTAGATAACACGTCACTACACTACACAGCGGTGCCACAATCCAGCTTCCATATGTCAGAACTTTGTGAGTGTATCTTTACCCTCTCCCTGTATGTTTGCCTAAGCAATTTGTGTAATTTGTTTAATTATTGTGAGATTTTTCTTCCGGATTACTTGAGAAAAAGTTCATGCAACTAAGAACAAATAATGTGCAAACTTACCGAAGGAGAAGGCAAAGATTTGTTTTCTCTTCTACATAAGATTTCTATTCGATTATTATCTACTATCTGTTATTATTTATCTTTTTATAGCTATCTAGATTAAATAGATACAAAACCCAATAGTTCAGAAAGTTATCCAGTTTCAGTTAAACGCTAAAATGAGGTACCAAAGTCTCAGGAAACTGCACAGTAAGTGTTGCAACAAATTACATTTTGTGACATAAAAACAAACAAACAAA
Source organism: Tachysurus fulvidraco (assembly GCF_022655615.1). Lineage (NCBI taxonomy): Eukaryota > Metazoa > Chordata > Actinopteri > Siluriformes > Bagridae > Tachysurus > Tachysurus fulvidraco. The sequence goes on from NC_062525.1 coordinate 19,437,191, forward strand.
CAAATCATGAAAGTGTTTTGAATCCAATGTATTGTTCTCATTACAGAATCACACAATTCTAACTTTTCTTGTTTACATTTTTATTTAAATGACATTTCCTACACTATGTGAATACAATAGTACGAGTGCTGTACATTTTAACTGAAACTAAAAAAGCTCCATCTTACACTGTTCAGAAATAGAAGCAGATCTGTAACATCACATGAGTCCATTGGAACATTGATTAAAGGACACAGTACATGTACACTACCGGTCAAAAGTTATAAAACACCCACATTTTTCCAGTTTTTAATAAAATTTCATTTCAACAGTTCAAGTCCAGTGAAGAACCTGAAAGTTTTAGTATGAGTATGTGTACCGAAAACATTATTCCAAAAATCAGCATTAAATCCTTCCCAAGCCAGAAACCCTGGATGAATGCTGATGTCAGGGCCAAACACTGGTGACACAGAGACACAGGAAGTCCAGGTCTGACCTACAAAAGGTCATCATGTCTGCAAAGAAGAGTTAGAGAGACAAGATCATGGCAAACTATAAAGTATCTGACCTCAAGCATGTGTGGAAAAGTTGGAAAAATCTGACATGGGGACGTCTACCTGAAGAATTGGGGATAACATCACCATCCTTGCAGTGAAACGTTCAACAGACCTTAACAACTGAACGCTGTTTTAATGGCTCAGTGTGGTCAACTTAAAAAAGCACCAGGTCGTGATGTTCATTCTCATATCCTCAAAAACAATCTTAAAGAAGACCACCATCGTTCCTGTCCCTAAGAAGTCTGCAGACAGCTGTCTGAATTATTACTGATGCCCTGTGGTTCAGATTATTTCCACTGGTTATTTCTAATAGGAATAGAGAAGTCATGTACTTGTGTACATCCTGTAAATGATGCTACAATTATATACAAAGAAAATTAGCATGACACTAATGACGTATATGACACTGTATTTTAATTCTGCTATATTATATTTGTGCTGTGACAATTCTGTCAGCTCTCCTCCAGTGCAGCTTTGAGTAAACAAATCAGTACCTGAATGATTTTTTATGGCTGCTTGCTGCAGTTGATGTGATGAAGTCTACTGTATGAATGATCCCTAAATCTAGAATTGTTATATTTTATACATTATTACATACATTATGTAATACATTACATCATACATTATTTGCCTCCTTTAGAAATATTTAATTCTGTATTTTGATTTTTTTTTTATTTGATGTTGATCCTAACAAAGCATGGTGTGTACTTGTGTAATATATACTAAAGTATATTTTAAAGTATATAAAATATTTTTTTATTTTTATTGTCTAGCTATTTTTGTGGATATCTACTATACATTCAGAACTGAAATGAAAGTGGCTCTGATCATTGTGCTCCTTCTGCTACTTATTCCTCTTCTGAGTCATTTTGCTATAGGTAGGTGTTTCAACCATTTATTATTTTATATTACACAGTGTGTGTATGTGTGTGTGTGTATGTGTATAGACAGTTGATGTGGGTAAATGATATTGTTTACTTTAAATGTAAAATTACTTTTTTACGAAAATCTTTTTTTTTTTTCATACTAAATTATAGAATTGATACAAAGGTACAGATACATTCCAGTTCAGGCACTCAATGTTTAAAGTGTTTGTTTAAAGTTTCAGATAATTGTCCATCTAGTTTACTATATAAGCATTACAGTGCCATTATAACACCCTGTGTAACATCTACAGTATAGTGAATATGAAGCACTTTGAGGTAAATAAATATAGGATGCAGAACATTCTCAGTTTATCGTAACTTTTCCTTTCTCTGGGCTTGTGAAGCATTGATTCTCCCTGCTTGTTATTTAACATAAAGAAGATGAATGATTACATGTCCAGAACCTAGAGTCTAATAGAAACAGGAATAAAAGCAGTGTGTATATTTTACTTGCAACAAAAAAAAACAGTCTATTTTCAAGCTCCAATCATTAAACAATAGATAACTTTAATTTTATATTATATACTTAAATTTAAAACTAAAGATAATAAAACTATAAATAACTCAGACTTTCATCACACACTAACTGACTCTGTTGTGTTCATCTGTACAGTAATGATCACACTCTTTGGTGTCACTCAGGTTTCTGTAAAGCTGTGTTCAGATTATGTTATTATGAAACTGATATTGAATTGAATTTCCAGAATTTTAAGTTAAGAAGAGTACAGTAATAGTAGTTCATTAGTCATATGCTTTGTCTTTGGCAAAATCTACAGACATTCTACAGTAATTTTGAAAAATTCCATCTGAATTCTGTGTTTTCTGGATTAAGTATTAATTTCTGTGATGCCAAAATCTCAAAATCCTGTTGTGACCGGTTTATAATCATATAAAGTGACTCCTCTACCTGTGCACGTGTAGAGCAGTTATAACAACATTTCATATTTGTAAAGATTTCTGTGGTATCTGTTGAACAGGTTAGGAACAGACTGCTGTTCAGCAAACTGCACACACAAAGTTCTCAGATCCTCAGATGAAGTTTTGTTAGGCTTTAGTCAAGTTCAGTTATTGGTTTTGGTCTGGTGATTAGTAAAAATTGCCCACAATCCACCAAGAAAACAAAAGAAAGTGAAGAAATATTTAGCAGTATCTGTTTGCTGACTCTGTGATTGTGGAATTTGGGAACAATATCACAGCATTATGTGAGACAGAAGAAGGGGAAAGTGATTCCAGGCAGAAGCAGCACTGTTTTGGACACATATAAAACTTTATGTAGTGTTTGTGGACTTAGTCCTTAGTTCTGTGTCGTTTTAGGTAGCTCTGTGGTTTATGTAGCACCAGGGTCATAGAGAAACAGTTTTTTTCATTTCACTGTGTACTACACCATCTGTTTGAATTGACAATAACAGCTTCATGACACTTGACACTCTTAATACAAGAAACACCTACGATGCTGTCAGTCATTCAGAATTCAGATGTCTGTGTTACATTTATTTATTAATATTATCCCCAGACGTCATTCCGTGAGTTCATATCCTCAGAGTTTGTGAATGTGTTTACAGCCAGAACATAAGTGTGAAATGTTGTAGTTCCATCAGACAGTCAGATGGAGGCGCTGGACATCACACTGAGTCTGAAGTCACACAAGACTCACTGAGACACAGCTCTGTGTTACAAGTGTGTAGTTTCAGCTGAAACAATATGAGCTTTTCACTACATGGATTTAAATCCACACTTAGTGAGTGTGCAGACTGCAGCCTCATAATCTCACATCTTAACATCTAATACACTAAAACTAAACATTTCTACATACAGTAAATAATAGTGAATATGTTCAGATTCAATTTCATTTAAATTTCTAAGGTCAAAAAAAAGGAAAAAGGTGACAGATATATGAGATGATTAATTAAATTTAATGAGTCTACTGAGCAGCTGAACAATTTACTCTGTTTAATGTTTGAATGATACATTAAATAACAGAATAATATACAGTAGAGTTTAAATAATTAGGCACATTTAAAATAAAAAAATAAATACTGTTTATAATTGTAAATGATTTTAAATCAGTGATTTTACAGATGTTTAAATAAGGTTCACCATTATTGAATAAGTTTCACCATCCCTGCTGACAACATCCTCTTTAATATCTCACTTTATTTATTTCCTTTAAAAAATTAATTGGTTCCTCTAATTAATTGATTTTAAAGTCTGTTATAACCTACAGCAGGTGATGAGGCTTAAACAGTGGGATTTGGAATGATCTATTTGTTTATTTATTTATTTATTTATTTATAAGTATAATTGCACTTTTATCCTCTGTGTGAATCCCTGTTATTTTCTGTTTCTCAGTCCTACTGTATCAGGTGTTGTGTTGAGGACATTATATTTATGGTATTTTATTTATTTCATGTCTGTTCTATATGATTCTGTTCTATAATTATTCACATGTAAAGACATATTGCAGTTTGCTGTATATTAATACATCTCAGTTACACAGGACCTAAAACTGGAATAAGTTCCCTGGTGTATAAACTTTCCCTTTTGTTTTGGGTTTGTTTTCTAGCTGTAATAAAACATTTAAAGACCATTCATGTTTTTTTTTTTAATTAGTTTTCTTTTTAAACAGGTCCTTGCACACCTCTGAAATAACCTTTTAATAATTATTTCTTTTCCCAATACAGTATGCTGTAAAGGACTACAGTAATTAGTCCATACAGGATTTACAGGATTACAGAACTCAGTGATATTCTACGAATAAGTTTTTTTTACACTGGGATTGCAAAGTAAGTGGCACTTAATATTTATAAAACATTTAGAATCCATGCACAGAATTTAATGTAATTAATTTTACACACATTGTCATTAAACCGGGGTTAAAAAAACAGACCCAAATGCAGAATAGTTAAAAAAAAAAAGAAGAAAGAAACACGGTTTATTAATAAAACAAACAAAAGCAAACACAGACACAACCAAGACAAAACAAAACACAACCACAGACAGTGATTCTTCTTCTTCTTCTTCTTTCGAGTTTAATGGCGGTTGGCAACTCATCTTAAAGGTGCATTACCGCCACCTACTAGACTGGAGTGTGGGCACTAGAATGACATCAAAGGAGAGAGGGGGGGGGGGGGAGACAAGAAGGAAAAAAAACTTAAATTCTTTCACTTAACCCAGTGTTTTTATAAAAACAATATTAATAAACTATGTATTCTAATAGACACTTTTCCTAATAAATGCTCGTGTCCATCCATGCATGCCTTTAACTCTGCCCTATCTTCTTCATATTTTTTACAGTCTAACAGTATATGCTTTACTGTCTCTTGTACATTACAATCAGTGCATGATCCAGTGGGATGTTTTCTTATTCTGTACGGTGTTGTATTTACACCAGTGTGACCCGTTCTAAGCCGTGAGATTAGCATCTCTTCCTTTGGGCTTCTGCCCTTCCTCATGCTTGTGGCTACCTGATTTTGTATACTGTATAAGTGACATCCTGTATCCGCTGTGTTCCAATATTCCTGCCATATTTTAAGTGAGTGTTGCTTTATGATAGTTTTGACCTCTGTTCTACTTATTGGTACGTGCACATCAACTGTTTCCTGCTTTGTAGAGTTTTTTGCTAGTATATCCACAATTTCATTTCCTTCCACCCCTACATGGGCAGGAACCCAAAGGAAGGTGACACCTATTCTTTTATTGTGAAGTGTGAGAAGCAAGTGGAGTATTTGATGGATGAGGTCTTGTCTACATGATGCTCTCCCAGACTTAATGCTTAATAATGCTGATAAACTGTCTGAGGCTATAATGACATCTGTATTCGGATTATTTTCCTCCACCCACCCTAATGTCTCGCCATGATAGACATCTCAACAAGTTGTTGATCTTCTTGCATTTATTTCTGACCTTATCAATATGTTGACACCTAGTCAGCCTCTCAGCAAAGATAACTCCTAGAAATCTCACCATCTTAACTTGTTCCAAATCTTGTCCATACAATTTCAGTGGCACTACCTTATAGCGCTTAGAGAAGCAAATAACAGGTTTTTTGGATTGACAGTTAAAATCCCCATTTATAAGTCCATTGTTCAACTTTCTCTATTGCATTTTCTTTCTTAAGTATTCTACATTTTCTCCACTAACCCAGAGTGCTCCATTGTCTGCGTAAAGTGACTTACCTACATTTCCTCTTACCTGATCAAAAATATAATTTATCATAATACTGAATAGTATGGGGCTGCAGACACTACCTTGTGGGGTAACATTTTCCACAATATGCCTACTTGCATACTCTGTACCAACCTTAACTTCTATTGTTCTGTACAGGAAGTCTAGTATCCAACCGAATAATTTACCTTTTATTCCTAATTTGTTAAGTTTGATAAGTAGTCCATCCTTCCACAGCATGTCATATGCTTTTTCAGTGAACACAGCAATTACACTTTCCTTATTAGTTTGTGCTTTCCTAACTTCTGCTTCTAAGCACAAAACAGAGTCCATTGTCCCCCTACCCTTACGAAATCCAGACTTCTACGCTGAAAAGAGACCCTTGCCTTCTATATAGTAACTTAACCTATCTGTTACCATCCTTTCTATGACTTTTCCTATTTGTGATGTTAACGCTATAGGTCTATAACTTGACGGGTCTACAGCATTCTTACCAGGTTTGAGTATTGGGACTATCACTGCCTGTTTCCATTCATTTGGGATTTTACCTGCATTCCATATCATGTTATTTAGCCTTAATACTACCTCCAATGCCAATGCTATATGCTGTAACATATAGCATCTTTGTGTTGTCTGCCGTGCATTTAAGATAGCCCTTTTTAATTCAACATAGTAAAAGGCAAGTCCATGTCTCCTCCTGATGCAGTTCTACTTTCTTTAATTCCAGGGTTTTCTAACAGTGTCTGATTCCTATTCTTCTTATCTATTGTTGATAAATTTCATTACTAACTGCATTCTTAAAATTACTACATAACATTGGCATGTCCACCTTTCTACTTAATCCACTCATTCTTCTGATTGTTCCCCGTATATCTGACCACTGAGTTTCACTTCCAATTATATTGCAATACTGTCTCCAATACATGAGCTTGACTGATCTAATCGTTTTCCTAACTACTGCTTGTGCCCTTTTGTAGCCAATTAGAGTTTCTAGTGTGTGATCAGCTTTACGCTGTTTAAATGCTTTGTTTCTTTTTTAAACTGCTATTCTACAGCTCTCATCCCACCATGGCACGCTTTTTCCTTGCTTATTTCCTATACTTTTAGGAATTGTTTCTTCTGCTGCTTGTATAATGGTTGCGACTACGACACTATTCATTCCCTCTGTCTGTTATATCTCTACTCAGTAGTTCCACACACTTAGACTTACTAATTTCTTGAAATGTCTGCCAATCAGCTTTATCTAATTTCCACCTTGGTATTTTCGCTTCCCCATCCTGGTGTATCTCTATGCCAATCCTAGTTATTATTGGATAGTGATCACTACCCACTGTCGAGCTACTCCTTACTTCCCATGCACTAATTCCTGCAATTCTAACTGATACTAGTGTTACTGTAGATCAATGGCACTTTCTGTATTACTTGAACTATTATACCGTGTGCCCTTTCCATCATTAATACACACACAAGCTCCTTATCATCTATAAATTTCCTCTATTGCTAATCCATTTATATCTGTGTTGCAAGGGTTGTAAAAATGACTATTTTTATGCTATCTTCCCCTGACCATACTTCAATTACAACAGATTCCTGTTCTTTCTTTTTACTAATAAGTTTATATCTTACCCCATTTTTAACAAAAGTTGCTACACCTCCACCTTTTCCTGTTTTTCTAGCTCTCCTAGTCGAATTATATCCATACAATACAAAGTCTAACTGTTTTAACCATGTTTCTTGCACACATATTGCATGAGGTCTATCCGCTAAATCTGAGACAAAACTCTTGAATTCCTGTCCATTTGCTATAAGGCTACTAGAGTTCCATTGCAATATAGCTTATATCATAAAGAGCCACCAGCCCATGACTGCAAGTTTGCACTTCTTGCCACTATCATTTCTTCAACTACTTCACAGCTAAGCCCTTTTATTCCTAGATATTTTTCCGCTGATTTAACTATTATTTTGACCTTCTCTGTCTTTCTGTCTGTTTGTGCTGAGCAGTTTATCACCTCAACCATAAACAACACAAGTTTCCCATAACTAACAAATCTTTCTTTTCCTCTATTTTTTTAACATTTCTCACAAGACTTGCACCTCCATTGCTCTCTTGCTAGCTTCACATCCACGGTAGGCTGCACTGTGCTCCGCTCCACAGTTACAGCATTTCAATTTTACTCCTTCTCCACATTTCCCATACTCATGCTCGCCTGAACATCTACATGCTACATTGTCTTTAATTTGATCTTCTTTGATATTTACCGGTGTTCCTGTGATAACTCCTCAAACCAACGAATTGTTTCAAGTCAATACACATTTTATTCTCTTGCCATCTATTGTACTCAGTTCTATGGCTTTCATTTGTTGTTTTTTTATTCCTACAGAAAATCTGCAGTGCTCCACTTCTTAATACTTTTGCATTTTTGACCTCACCTAGCAATTTGTTTATCGATTTTGTTACCAAATGACCTCACCAAATGACGACCCCTCCTGAGATAGTGTCATGATCACTTTATATTCTTCTTCTTGTGGTTTACTTACTATAGTCATACTTTGTTCACTATCTGTTTCATCTATATATTACAGTATATGTTGCCTTTTTTTTTTTTCTATTTTCCAGATCGCATTACATTCCAAACACTTCTATCTCTCCCGCTTTCTTCTTCAAATCCCATCTCACTTCCGGTCTCCTCACTTCCTCACTTCCTTCCATCTCCTACCCAGTCACAGTCTAGCTGTTGCCAACCGCTGCATCCTCCGCCAAACAAACACTTGTCACACGCGCTTCTCTCTCGCATTCCCAAGCCACCCCCGTTCCCCTCAGTGGGGAAGACGTTAACGAGTGAAAATTCACAGACAATTATTCCGCGCTGCTAAAGACTAAATACTCAAGACAATTAGACACATAAGGGACAGGTGTTTAGAGGCAGGAAGGAACAGACGAGGGCAGACACGTGATCACAAAACGTAAACAAAGACACGTGCAAAAAGTCTGGGTCAGATCCTGACACACATTTAACTTTTTACATTAAAACTATTTCATTTTTAAACATATTCTCCACTTTTCTTGTCTCATTGCCAGACAAATCCTAAGATCAGTTTAATCCTGTAATATTTCAGTTTTAGTTGTGTATCTGATGCTGATGAAACATTACATAGTTAAGATTATTTAAGCTTCATTTGGCAATAATTATAAAACAAATAATAATCACATTTTCAAACTGAACTTTCTCGAGCAAAACTCTGATATTTCTGTAATTAATATTCTCTGTTGTTCAGGAAGTGGCAATTGGGGCATTATTTCCACTCACTCTCATTGTGGCTTTGTTTTATTTTCGTGAGTTTTTCTGGTTTCTGAGTAAGTACATCATTTGATACTCTATTCTATCTTTTTTATCTTATTTATTATCTCCAGTCAGACATTACATACATTAAATTTGATTTAATATGAATTTATAACCATATGATTGTAGTTTGAGTCCCCAGACTTTACATTAATTACAAATCACACACTTAGATACAGTTCACTGATGCTTACAGTAAAACTTCATTCCTAAAACACAAACTCTGAAAAATACAACTTGTGTGTTGGTCAGAAATACAATGAATTTAAATGTTTAAACTGAAGGATTGCTGAACTGAGAAGACAAAACCTTTGTTTCTGGTGCTCTATTCACTTTTGATTCTGTTAAAAACATCATACAGAATTTTATACTGTGTTGATGTTAGTTTTAATTAAATATCTTTAAAATATACTTAACTCAAAAATGTGGTGTAAAAAGGTTAACTTCTCTCCTTTTTCTCTGTCTGAATAACTTTAATAATGTTAATGATGACAATAGAGTGGTTGTTTGTTGTACATTCCATCAGATTTGAGTATTTTATTAACAGTTTCAGTAATTTACTGCACTGCACTAACATTACATACAGAACAATACAGACATGTGCTTTTTCATTGTTTTCATGTATACTGATGATCAGCCATGAATTACGTTTCACACTCGTTACAGCTGATTTTTATTTGATGAAAAAAACAAAATGTCATTTAAAGGTCAGGTGATTCATTTATTTGTTAATAATTGATTAACAATTTATTAGCAGATAAAAAATGGTTATTAAAACACAATCATAATGTAAATATGTTGAGTGTTTACATGAGAAAACAAATCAATCTAAAGAGAGAACCAAAGTTAAAGCTGCTATAGAATGTTTTGCAAAGATTTTTTAAATATTATTTTTTTTATTTGTAGGAAAAATCCTCTAAAATACTGAAATGACAATCTTATAGATAGAATGAAGCTCAGCAGAGAGTGTGGGACGGACAGATTCACAGATTCAGGTTATTTTTGTCAGGGTGGGGCCGGAAGGGAGGACTCAAATGCAGGACGTCGATGGTAAAAATAAAAAGTCTGTTAATGAGGCAGGACAAAGTAATCGAGGCCAAGTCAGAGGTAAACACTTCAGCTGTAAAGACCGAGTCATAATCCAGGACAGAGGCAGGCAAAGAATACAGGGCAGGGCAAAAACACAGTGAAAAGGCAGTCCAATCATCCGGTGTACACACAGGCAGGCGTTGTGATACAGGGCAATAATAATGCAATGGAATGCAAGACGTTTAATGCCAATGGTCAAGAATTCAAAACATTTATTACAAATTAAGGAAATAGTCCGGACATTATATGTGTTCAAGAAACATGACTGAAACCTCAATTAAATGTTTTAATTCCTGGATACATTACATCAGAAGAGACAGAAATAAAGGAAATGGTGGTGGGGTAGCAACATTTATTAAACAAGATGTTGGGTATAGAAAAGTTGAGGTAAATGGGGAGCAAGAGGTTGTAGTGGTGGAAATATGGGAAGTCATTCTATAAAACGGGTGCCATTTCCACTTTGCAATTGTCCACATTTTCATTAAGAACAAACTTTTTTTTTGTTACTTACAACTTTTAAATATTATGTTAATCCTCCAAAAAAACATATTTTCCCACCTCAGGCACAAAATCCTTAATAATATCAATTTTATTCTGGCAAGGGAGTCTTTTTTTTACCACCCCGTCATGGACAATATGTATGCCATAAGAGTAGTAAAACAAGAAATATATTTTTAAAATCTAATGTTTTCCTAATAGTAAAATGTCCCTTTTTTGGAAACCATCAATAGAAAGTCTGTAATTTGAATAATTATTCTTAGTTTTTTAATGGCCTCATTGTTTGTACTTAAAAAACGAATACACTTAAAAAATACAAATAAAGTTACATTTGATTAGTCCAAACAACAAGAACATCATTCAACATTAATTTATGTAAAAAAAATTTTCTTTTACATACATTTTTAACAAAATGACCCCGTGACAGGGTGGTAACTGATGTCACGGAGTGTTTCACTGTGACAGGGTGCTATGGACAAAGTGTGTATCTCTATGGTATGCTTATTTTAAACTTTATAAAACTGGCGAGAGGAAACATTAACATTGGAAATTTAATGGAAAACTTTGGTCATGCTCTGAATAGCTAAAAAAAAGGGCATCATTACAGTGACTGGGAGAGTCGCATCCACACTTCCCTTTGGATTTCCATGTGGCCGGATGTCACAGGCTGTGGTGCTTGAATGATTTCGAGCACATCATCGAAGAGATACCACAGCAAGTCATCTTTTGGAGGCCAGAAGAACCTGTTGACACCTACACGGTGCATACACTTTACCAGGGCATGCGTTTCATCTGTCTCCATGATGATCCCAGGATAAAGGTCATTGTCATATTTAAGCATGCACCACTTCCCAATGAGATCTCCACTTTCCCAAGCAATTGCTTCTGTTGGCACCTTTTGGGCTGTCATGTTAAAATGATGTGTTGTGAAGCATTGACATCTCAGCTGCTTTTGCGTGGAGCACATTGTGGATGGCACTGGTGGAATCTTGCCTGGCATCTTTTCCATTGCCTGCTCAACAGCTTCAGATGGTCTTATATAGCTCATGGGCATCGGGTATGTCGTGGCTGTTGGTCACCAGCTTGTCCGCAGTTTTTTTCAAGGTTCCCCCAACACCGTCAGGGGCCTCCTTGCCATGGCTTGCCTTAAAGTTCCACGTTCCACCTTTTAGACCTCGTCTTGCAAGCTCTGTGCTGAAAAGGAAGAAATTTCCTTTCTGTTTGTATTGGGTACAAGGTCCATCACTCAGAAAGTGTAGAACAGATACACCTGGGTATGTGGTATAATTCAGCACCGGTTTCATGCGTTCCCATATAGCTGGGGGGCTTTTGTGTTTGGAGGGTGACACTGTGCTAAAACAGATGGGCTCTTTTTCACCACCTATGTACAAAACACCAGTGTGCAGAGTAGCTTTTTGGTGCGAGGAGCCAAAGTGGACAGCTTGGATCTCTGAGCTGTATTTGCATGTGTAGTTTTCAGAGAAGTCAATGTGGATCACTGCCTCCTCTTTTGACAGGTTCTTCTTCAACTCTCTGCAGTAGGAGTATTGTTGATTTATGTTGAATGTGTGTCTTTTGAATTTATGGAGAAGAGTGTGGAATAACTCCACAAGATTGTCTTGTGTGTCCTCCATTGTTGTCTTCAATGTGATCTTGACAGAGGTTGGACCCTCCCTCGCATCTTCCCTTGCTTTCTCTGCTGTGGCCCATTGAGTGAATGCAACCTTTATCAGAATCCTTCATTTCACACATCTTCACATTCAAATGGGAAGCAGAACCACCCCGTCACATTCCTTACCACCACGGCACAAGTGACGGGGTGGTATGTGACGGGGTGGTAAATATCATCCCAAAATGGCCGCATGTCTCCCATGAGGTCTAGTTCCTCATCTAGCATACCTGCATTCTATCTGAAATATAATTTTATTTGCATTAATAATCTTAAAAAATATATAAAAATTAGTTTTCCCTCTCTATCTTGCGTGACGGGGTGGTTGGTTTGAGCTTGACGGAAGCTGCCTAACATGAAAAATCAACAAATAAAGGATGTAGAGGAATGTCAGGACTTGTCTGTTTTTGTTCTTGGCGGCAAAAAGGCTCCAATGATGTCACTTCCGCTTTGTGATGTCATTTAAAGCAACAGTACATCATTTATTTAAAAAGTTAGTGTGATGGGGTGGTAAATCAAATTGAAGGACGCACACATCATAAAATATTTACAAAAAAATAAGGATTATTTGGAAAAAATATCTTATGTGAAAAGGGACACAAATATAATCCTGAAAATAATATCTTTTTTTAAAAATACACAACTAATTTGGTGATATTTTAGATACAAATGTCATGTTGGTCAACATGGACATGTGAAAATGGCTATGTACTAATGCAAAATTATTAAAAATAGTATGTTATTCTTTAAGAATAGTGTTTTTATTATACATCATGCTAACAAGAGCACTTCAATAAATAACTTTGTAAGCACATTTTGGGACATTTTTGTGCCCTATGCATTTCATCAAATGTTGCGGACCCAAATGGCACCTGTTTCGTAGAATGACTCGTGTGTGTGTGTGTGTGTGTGTATGTGTGTGTGTGTGTGTGTGTGTGTGTGTGTGTGTGTGTGTGTGTGTGTGTGAGAGAGAGAGAGAGAGAGAGAGATCCATCTCATCAAACGTTGCGGACCCAAATGGCACCCGTTTCGTAGATTTTCTCGTGTGTGTGTGTGTGTGTGTGTGTGTGTGTGTGTGTGTGTGTGTGTGTGTGTGTGAGAGAGAGAGAGAGAGAGATCCATCTCATCAAATGTTGCGGACCCAAATGGCACCCGTTTCGTAGAATGACTCGGAAACTGTACACAGTATTAGAATAATTAACTTGTACAATCCATGTGACAGGTTAAGCAAGGATAATCTAGAAACTTTTAGAGGGAAAGAAAGTTATAAAGTGGTGTGGTGATTTTAATGATTTAAAAGATAGTAATGGATTGATTGTAGAAGACATGCTAGATTGGGGAGGATTAGTGTGTATCAATGATGGAAGCTATACAAGAGTGGATTTGTCACAAGGAAAATATTCAATATTAGACTTAACTCTAGTCTCTGAAAGTTTAGCTAGAAAATGTGATTGGAAAGTATTAAATCGAAGTACAGTGTGTAGTGATCATTTCCCTATCAGCAGTACAATCGGTTTAGATATAGCACAAACTGTGGTGGAAAGAATGCCAAGGTGGAAATTTAAATCAGCCAACTGGGACAAATTTAAAGAGTTATGTCATAACAATGTTAGAAATTAGTAAGTCTATGGAAGATGTAGAGGATTTTAATTATAAGATATGTGAAGTTCTTCAAAGTACTGCTATAGAAGTAATAGGTAAGAAGAAGGCTGGTATCAGGAAGAAAGCCGTCCCATGGTGGAATGAGGAGTGTAGTGAGGCAATTAGTAAAGCATTTAAGAGAGTTAGAAAATTATTTAATTATAATGAATTTATTCGGATAAGTGGTAGAAAATGAGTGTGAGTGAGTGAGTGAGTGAATGAATTTATTAATTATAAAAAAAAACACAGGGCATAGTGAGGAGAGTAATATGGACATCTAAGAGAAAGTGTTGGAGGGATTTTTGCAACAATATTGGGGAAGATATTGAAATGAATGAAGTTTGCAGTATGATAAGGAAAATGGGAGGAAAGCAAAGAAATAGCAGCATTAGTATATAATGATAAACTAGTCATATCAGACAGCGAAAAAGTGGAGGTACTAGCAGAAACATTTACCTAAGTGCACAGTAGTTCAAATTGGTCAGATGAAATGAGGAGGTATAGGGAACATATCCTGAATAAGTACCCTCAGATACTGGATGAAAAAGGACCATCTGGATGTACTTTAGATTTAGAGTTTACTCTATATGAGCTGAAGAAAGCACTTGCAAGGGTTAAACAGTCTTCACCAGGAAGAGATGATATTTGTTATGAGATGGTAAAACATCTATCAGAGACATCATTAAGTATAATCTTAAGTCTTTTTAATAAGGTGTGGGAGTCAGGGAAGTTACCAGCTGACTAGAAGCATGCTGTTATAGTACCAATAGCAAAGCCAGGCAAGGAGCATACACAACCAAATAATTACAGACCCACTGCATTAACTTCAAACCTTTGCTAATTAATGGAAAGGATGGTAATGAGCAGATTGGTGTATATCATTGAGAAGGATAAAATTCTCACCATATCAAAGTGGTTTCCAGGAAAAAGGCGAAACACAATGGACTCTGTGCTCTGTTTGGAAGCTGAAATAAGAAAGGCACAAGTAAACAAGTGTTAGTAGGAGTATTTTTTGATGTTGAAAAAGCTTATGACATGATGTGGAAAGAGGGACTTTTAATTAAATTAGAAAAAATGGAAATAAAAGTTAGAATGTATAATTGGATCAATAATTTCTTGTTTAAAATAACTATGCAAGTTAGGGTGTCTGAATTGTCTCAGATATATCAAATAGAGAATGGAACACCTTAAGGAAGTGTTAGCAGTCCTATTCTGTTTAATCTAATGACCAATTATATTTTTAATCAGATGGACACGGGGATAGGAAGGTCTTTGTATGTAGATGATGGCGCGCTGTGGAAAAGGGGCCACAATGTGGGGCATGTGGAGAAGTGTATACAGAACGCTGTTAAAAAAGTAGAAAATTGGGCTAATGAATGGGATTTTCGTTTCTCTGTAGCAAAAAGTAATGAAATAATGAATATTAAAATGTATGATCAGCAATTGGAGCAAGTGTCAGTAATTAGATTTTTGGGAACGTGGATGGATTCAAAATGTAATTTTCGAGCTCATATTCAGAAAATGGTAGACAAAGGTAAAAAAGTGATAAATGTAATGAGGTGTTTATCAGGAGTTGAATGGGGGGCATGTCGTCAGTCTCTTAAAAGGATTTATTGTGCACTGATAAGAGCAGCTATTGACTATGGCATTATGGTTTATAGTTCTGCATCTAAAACACCTGTTAAAGATCGAAGCAATTCAATCACAAGCTATGCAAATATGTTGTGGAGCAATAAAAACATCTCCAATAACAGCAGTACAAGTAGAGATGGTGAAATGCCGCTAGAAATCTGAAGGTTCAAATTAAAGATGAGATATTGGATCAATGTAAAGAAACACTTGGATAGTCATCCAGTTAAGAAAGTTTTGAAGAATTGCTGAGAATATGAGTATAAAAAAACTATCAAGCTTTGAATGGACTGCAAATGAGGAAGCACAGAATTTGGGAATTAGTGACATCAATATTGCTCCTTCTGTGGCAACTTCAGCAATTCCTCCTTGGAAATTAATAATTTTAATTTAATTGTATTTAAACATGCCTTTTTAACTCATTACAACGCTAACTAAATGAGAACCCTGAGCTTGTTTCTTTGCAACGAGACGGTTCCATCTGGGGGTAAAATAGGAGACAATGACCCCTGAAGTGTGTTGCTTATGTCCAGTTTATTCCGTTGTTTTGTTTTGGTTGCCGTCACTGCAGAAATCCCCGCTTCACACAGATAGCATGTCGGAAATGGCGATAGGGATTTAAGTGCTGTGGTGACAATCTCAGGGTATTCCGCCATGACTTTAATCAGATCACCGGCAGAGTCCCCTTGCTGCTCCATGGCATGTCTAGGTTTGAGCTGTTTGACACGAACCTAGTGTTACATTTTTCTGTCTGATCCTGGTGGCCAGTAAATTGTCCATTGTGTTCCCCTTTACGGGTGCACTTATTCTAATGCAACTTGTTGGGTTGATTGTGAGTTCAACTAAGTTTGTTATTCTTTTGTTTATTTCAGGAGCTGGAGGCCCCAGTGGGGGAAGCTAGCTGTCTTGGCCCTGTGGTGGTGGTGTTTCTCACAGTGTTTGTTTGCCATTGATATCTGCGTTTCCCTCACTTAGAGTGGGTGTGGTGTGAGTGTTTGTTTGGGAGCAGTGTGTCTTAGGATACTCACTGTTCAGCTAGCTACCCTACTGGTAAGCCTCCACCAGAAAGTTTCTTGTCTTTCTTTATTTTTTTGTCTGTTTGGTCACAGTTTTTATTATTAATTATTGTGTAATAAAAGTATTTGATATTTGTATCCATGTCTCCTGCGTTCAGTGGTAACGAACCTGTGTGCTTTTATTTCTGGTATAAATTTCCCGTTTGTAGAAACGGGGTGGCGTAGTCTGCTTTAATCCTTAGTTGTATATGGTGTCAAGTCTTGCCATCCACCGCCCCGCCACACATGTGAAGGAGCAAGAATTAAACCTATTCAAGCTTTAAGATTCTTAGGTGTAAATGATTTCTCTTCAGGTTCTATTAGGAAATTAATCAAAACAGTCTAGGATATTCCCTGAATTAGTTTTTTTTTCTTAAAACAAACAAGACTGATCAATAGAATTTAACATATAGTTGTTTTATTAATTTATTTTTAAACTTCCCAGCCATTACACACTCCAGTCCAGTAGGTGGCGGTAAATGCACCTTAAGTTGGTTTGCCATCCACCAATAAAAATCAAAAGAAGATATCCACCGCCCTGGAAGTAGTGTAGCAAAGCAGGAAGTGTGTACAGAGTGCTGACAATTTTATTCCCATAATATTTCTGTAATAGTGAAACACAGCAGATAATAAATACATCCTCCAGTTTCAGCCATGTGTCTCAGTCCGTATCCTATTATATCAAATAAAACAGCTTTTTAATGAAAGAAAGTCAGTCGTTCTGGAGTGATTATTACTTTGATAAGAAAGTATGAGGTTTGTAGATTCTGTAGTGTGCAGCAGATTTAATAACTTCAGTAAGACCAGTGACAGATGTGTCATGTGGAGATGAAGGTGATGGAAATAGAGCTGTTTGTTGTTGCAGGTGATTTTCATTTTAGATTATTGCAGTTGCTCCTGGAGTTTGTTAGAGCCTCAGTGTCGATCTACGTCCATTATAATTTGAAGATTGATGTGAAAGGTAAGTACCAGTCCTGTTTCATTACTGTTTATTGTTAGAGGAGAAGCTTTTCCACTGGATGATCCTCACATGGTTTTGTGTACATAAGAAGTTCTAATAGTTTTATTAAAAGCTAAACAGGAAGTCGATCAGGAAGCTAAGAGCTGAAAGTTAAGAATCATTCAGTACAAAAGCTTGACTCTGTGTTTTAGCTTTAAATGTGTTTCACTGCAGTTTAGTGAATTATTTGTACACTGAACATTCAGGTAATAACAGTGTCATGATCACATTGGTGTAAAATGTGTGTGTTTTTTTGTAGAACGTGACGCATTGATCTGTGTGACTACATTCCTCCAAATCTTGATCCTGATTACACTGTTTACAAGACTAAACTATTATTTTTTACCAGGTATTTATTACTTTTTAAATCTTTTTCAGATGCCTTTTGTTTTGAAAGCATATTTTTAAAAACTAATAAATTCAAGTCATTTTAACAGAAATGTTTAAAGCTACATTACAATTATATGTTTTACAGCACTAGAAAATGAGTTTTTTAACCGCTGTATTTTTACAGATTCCTTTAAAAGTGTAAACATATTTATACACAACATTGTTGGTGTCTGTTAATGTCAGTGATTGTCAACAAAATCATGTGAAATGTTAATTTTGTAGAAACAAGTTACATTTAGAAATTCATGTTAGATGAATCTGTAACTCTGACAAATAAGAGGGAATTTAAACCTATTGAGTAGTGACGTCCCCAAATTCAGAAGCAGCTGCACTGATATTCCACCTTGTGTAGAGATAAAGACATGAAACTTGTGCTTCTGTCTGCATTTTATCTCTGACTATTTTTTTATTGATGTAGTTTATATCAGTGCTCTCTAACATGGGTTTATCCTGCTGTTATTCTTAGAACCTGTTTATAGAGAACATTATTCTATACAGAGCAGGATGCAGACAGATCAGTGTAGAAATGTGTCCTTGGTTAATGGGGAACGTCTGAGCTCAGAATTTAATATGATGAATTTCCAGTTACAACAAACAGCTTGGATGTTACAGCTAATAAATTTCACTCAGCAGCTTTTTATTAACAAACACAAGAACAAATTCTCCAGATCTTTGTCATATTTAAAATTATAAATCCCCCTCAGGGCATCTCCTCTCTTTTACAGACCAAATGTCATTAGCATTTGCTTCCATGTAGAACAGTTTAAACTGAAAGTATCTGTTGTTGTGAAATGTACTGTATGATAAAAGAAAAAATAGATATTTTTATTTATCAGAGCTTATGGCTATAATAAATAGACAACGAGGCAACAACACAGAAACTCAGCGAGGTGAGTAAAAATGATTTTCTGTCATAGTAAACTGCTACATCTCAATACGAGTTAAAATCAAGGCCATAAAAGACATTTATACTAAATTACAAAACTATAAACTGAGTTGAAATGGAAAAGTTAATGTTTTCTCTAATTCTCTTGTCTTTGTATTGTAGGTCATTTGGTTGTGTTCATGTTTGGTACAGTGGGGGTTGTGTTTGTGAATGCTGTTGTGTTATCAGTAGAGCTGATCCTAACAGCACGTGAGTGAGCTGTGTGGTCTGTGATTTAACAATAATACAACATTCATCACTGTAAAATGTTAGTGTGAAATTACTGACAGATAAATATGATATTAAACACAACAATGTTGCTGAAATCAGTCCAGTTAATATTTACATGTGGAACTTTCTTTTCTTTTCCACTCATAATTATAAACAGGAAATGGTGAGCGTACAGTGGATCTGCGACTTATTCTCCTACCGACTGAAAGTGTATTTGCTGCGTGCTACCTTGCTTTACAAATATCTACTTTCTGTAAGTATAATCTACTGGATGTGTTTAGTTCTTGTGTTCACTCTAAACATGATTAGTTTCTGTTCTAAAAGACTGTCATGGTTTTTCTTTCACACAGGGAAGGATAACAGAGAAAGGTATGTGTGTATTTTTAAGGGATATAAATATACAGAACGATTTATTTTACTTATCAGTTTTGTTCAGAATGAAGACATGATTGTTTTTTTATTCTCATTATTACAGGTTTAGAGATGAAATAAAGAAGCTGCGACAGAAATGTGTGTGTAAACAGAGACAGAGGGTCAGTATATGACTGTGTGGAATATTTAACATGGAATAAATAGAAGCTTTCATCAAAAACTGGTTAACATCATTAACTTTTGTGCAGTTTCTACATTCTACATATGAGACAAATAAGCAGAACATTTCCTAAAGATTATGTCTCATCTTTAACACAGGATTCACCTCCACAAAGTAATGAACATGAACTGGAGAATCTGGCTTCTGTTCCTCAGCCCTCGGTCTTAGCAGGTAAGAAAAATCCCACATTCTTTTATTCTAGAGTAATTGTGCATATAATTACATAGAGATGAAACAAATAAGAAAACAAAAAAATCTGATCCACAATTTATTTATTTAGGTTCATTATATGTTCATACTGTTATATGTCATACATTATATGTTGATACTGTATCCAGTATCTCCCTGTGTTAATAAGAATAGACAGAGTGATACATTTTCTTATTTATCTCACATTTGTCTCAGGAATATTCTAGTAATAAAGTGGACATCGACTGTCTCAACAAACCCAAACTATCACCCCTCCACCACCACGCTTCACACTTGGTTTAATCTGCTTTATAGCTCTATAGGTGACATGATGTTGCTTTTGGGGTTTTATTTATATGACTGAACATTAAACAGTCTGAGCTTGGACTGAATTTGCTGAGACGCTCACTAATGAAACATACAGAGCAGCTGTATTAAAGGTTCTCCTCACATGTAAACAGTCCTTCTAACTGTAGAATGGTGAATCCTGACTTCTGGCTGTTGTCCTTTTCTCCTTGGTATGATGTAGACTCACACCCGATTGCTCCAGAACCCCAAACTGACCAAAGTTCTGCTTTTATACACAGTCACACCTCACTGATGATGAAATAATGTTGTGGATTTCATTAGTAACCTGCCTGCTAATTACTCTGCAGGAAGCGTGTTCTTTGGGAGAAAAATTATTACTTAAGGTTATTTATTTCTTTATAGATGTTAATGAGAACCACACAATTATTTAGGTTCTGAAACATAAAATATAGAATTGAATTTAGGTGTCATTTCCCCAGAACTCTGAATTTACTGGTTTTATCACTTCAAAGTTTTCTTTAGATGCTTGTAATGTTATTTTTATTTAATACATTTTTTTTATTTTTTTTTGTTTGTTTGTTTTTTTACAATCCTTAGTGTGATACTTAAATGTGAATCTCTTGTCTTCGTGTTTGCTTCTCCAATATAATTGTTTTTATTATTTAATTGGCAGGAATTACGACTTGATTTATTAATTGGCTATTTTGTGACATTATAGAGTAGAGATAAGGATTTAAACTCTATCTGTCATTCTAAACATTTATCTTATTGCTTTATTCATCTGCCACATTCACCTTTATTTATGACATGATAGTCTGTTATTGGACATCTGTGTATAAATCTTCTGGGATAAAGTTTTCTCTTCGTTTATTGCATCTTAGGGAGCTCAGAAATTATATTTTTATATACAGAGCAAAACGATCAGTATGCATATTATCTAAGTATTTCATGTAAGAGTGATGAGTGACAGGTACAAAAAGTAAAAAAAACAAAAACTATTTCTATAATTGTGTATACCGTTCATTACATAATGTTCTGTGTGTTAAAACACTGAATTTTTATTATAAAATTTTTTTGTAAATGTATATAGTTATTTTCTTTTACTTTTTATATGAAACGGAGTGTACAGAATAATATTTTGTGTAAGAGAAATACAGTATTTCATGTTGCTTTTGTTCTACTTTATTATTGTTACTAAATCTCACGTACTGGATCTATAATATATTCAGTATATCAATATATACTGCGTCAAGCTTCCTGGTTTGTTATAATAATAATGAAACAAATAAATTCATTTATATTGTTTCATCACTGTGTTTATTATTTTTGACTACAGATGTTGGTGTGTTTTGTTGTTTGGCGGTAGAAAATGAATGAATGAATAATTCAGAAAGGTGTTTCTACATTCAAATTCTGAACAGAAACAATATTTTAGTGTTTCGTGTCTCCTGTGTCCCACAACACTCCTCTTTAGTCAGAAACCAGCTAAAGTGGAAGACAATAATGTTTAATACAATTCTGTATTGAAATAATCTGTATTGTATAAGAAATAAAAAATGTCTGAAAATAAAACGATGAGGGTGAAGATCTTAATGAAGAACAAGAAGTTTATCCCAGCATAAAATACCAAGACCTTGTCTTGGTATTGTTACAGTTATCAACCAAGTGGTCACTTTAAATGGTAATCGCAGTCACGTAGACCCTTTGTTTGTGGTGATCCTTAATATCCTGCTGCTGTTCCCATATTTATAATTGATTCAAGTTTATACGTTTAGAGTCCTAAATGTATTACCTTATGATACTTAAACCTTTTTAGGAATGAGCTCTTTTAGATGTGTACCTTGGAGTAGAATTTCTTGCACGGATGAACACTTGTCACATGCGACCCCTACTGGACGGACAGAACAGGCTTCCTTCTCCTGGAGTGACTCCTTGTCATCTCTGTTATGGTAGGCTTTCAACATATTAATATGACATACCCGTTTTTGACGTTTTCTGTCTGACTTACGCAATACATAATCTGTCTCTCCCCTCTTCTCCAAGATCTCATAAGGTCCCAAAAAAACGTGCAGTTAATGTGCACCCCGGAACAGAAAGTAGAAACAGGACTTGATCGCCAACTGTAAAAGACCTCTTGACAGCAGATTTATCATACCAAGTTTTCATCTTTCCCTGAGTCTTAGACAATGACATCATGGAATTTACTGACATAGTCTAACACATTTGTTTTCTTCGAGACCTCCATACCTAACATTCTCTCTTTTAGAACTTTCAATGGTCCTCTCACGGTATGGCCAAAGACCAGGTCTGATGGGCTGAACTTAAGGGACTCCTGCACAGTTTCATGGATTGAAAATAACAGCAAGGGAACACCTTCGTCCCACTCAGACACTGTATCAATGCAGTATTTTCTAAGCATAGCTTTCAAGGTCTAATGGAATCTTTCCAATGACCCCTGACTCTCTGGGTGATAAGCACTGGATATACGGTGTGTGATATGGAGTGATTTAAAAACCTGAGCACACAATTTAGATAGAAAATTAGTCCCCTGATCCGTCTGGACAATCCTCGGCAAACCAAATGTGGTAAAGAACTTTGTTAAAGATTTAACCACTGCTCAGGATGTAATTTTGTGGAGAAGAATTACTTCTGGGTAACTGGTAGCCATACACATAATCGTCAATAGAAACTGATTACCAGATTTGACCTTGGGTAAAGGACCAACACAAACTACTATGACATGCTCAAATGGTTTGCCTATGACAGAAATTGGGATTAATGGGGCTGGTGGAATCACCTGATTCGGTTCCCCAGCATACTGGCAAACATGACGAGTCTTGCAGTACTGTACGACGTCACGCTTCAAACCGTACCAAAAGAAATGTTGTAAAATGCGGTTGTATGTTTTTGTCACCCCCAAATGTCCAGACAGCAAATGATAGCACATGTTGACGAAATATAGATGGAACCACAATCTGACAAACAACATTCCACTCCTCCGCGACAGTATTATTTCTATGCCACCTCCGCATCAGTAGTCCATCTTTCAATAAAAATGAGACATTGTCAAGTGCAGGTTTCTCAGCCAATTTAAAGCATTTTACAAATGAAACATTATTAATCTGAGCTTCAATTAGTTTTTCACGAGTTACAGACAATATCAATGGGTCGCTCACTACTGCCTCATTCCCCTGATCACTGACCTGAAGCTTGTCTTCAGGCATTTCCTCAGTCTCCTGATCTGAATACAAGAAAGAGTCAAATAAAGACACATTACCATTTTTCTCTGATTGCGCATGTGTTATCATGCAAGCAGTAAATGCACTTGGATAATTCTGAGACAATTCATCAGAACCATGCTCCGTCGACAGGGTGTCAACTACCTCCAGCGAAGGTACCACTTTCCCTCCAGCCAAATCATTACCTAAAATGAAAGATACACCTTTCACCGGTAAAACAGGCTGTATGCAGATGAATACGGTGCACTGGGACTCTCATGACCTCCATGCTGAAACTCTGTACAAGCCTACTGGATCCAACTGATGTTTGCCATCTGTGCACACAAACGACTGGGCGGCGCCCGTGTCTCTTAACACCTGCACTTCTACCTGATCTTCCTCCCTATCTGATAGTGATACACAAAAGAAATGATTAGTAAACACGGTCAATTTCACCTTTATTCTGTACAGAAGGCGCACTCTGACTAACAGTATTCACAAATGCCACCTCTTTTGTTTGGGCCTGCTGCTTGCACTTTAGGGACAAACACTCTGCTATAAAATGTCCTTTCTTATAACAGTAAAAACACTCACATTTCTTTTGGCTTTTCACCCCTCAGTTTGGGCTGCTGAACCTTCGACGGTGGCCTAAAAAAACTCCTTTCTGCGATCACTGGCTGAAAAACGCTTCGGTGCGTGAGCACAAATTCGTCTGCTAACACCGCTGCCGGAGATAGTTGTTACTTTATGTTTGTTCAAGTACAGTACCATCGTCTCGGGAAGACACTGTTTAAAATCTTACAAGTAACACAAGCTCTCTAATGCCCCTTTTCCACCAAGGCAGTTCGAGTGCTGGTTCGGAGCCAGATCCTAATGTTGAACCAGTTCTTTCTGTTTCGACCGCCAAAGCACCTGCTCCGAACCAGGAAAAGTGGTTCTTAACCATACTTTTATCTATAGTTACAAATGTTTTAGGCTCAACATAGAAAATGCAGGAGATACAAATCCAGATACATCCTCTGCTTTAGACAATAATATTCAAACTTGAATTGTCAAATATCTCATTAATCAACAGGTCAAAAGGTTTTAGTTTTGTGAATCTCCTTAAAAGCATTTTCCTGAGCGTTATTGAAAGAGAGAACGTTAATTTGGGAAATGCTACAATTACACACAGTATTTATTTCAGATTTCCTTTAATTCATTGATAAACCTGAAGCCGCTGAAGACAACTGTAATGTCTGCAGTGTAACAGGAACCTGATTCTTCTCTTCAGAAATAAACATGGATCATCTGCCAGCTGGATAATAACATAAACCTGATCTGAACTGCTGTCTTTTTACTGTCAATTTTTTTTAGACATATCGTACTTTGTCTATGTGTAATATTGTTTGAACATACAGTATTCACACTGGTCGGCAGGGCTCTCAAGTGTCACGCATTGAGCGTGACAGTCACTCATTTCGGTCTTTTTTCACGCTCTCCCGCCACACATTTTGTCACGCAGAAAAGCTTTTTGACTATTTATCATATATTAAACATATTTAATATTATTTTTATTATTGTTTAATATTTAAGACGCACTGCTGTCTCTATGGAACCGGGCAGGAATCAAGCGCGTCTCACCTGGAGTTCTTAGTCGAGCCTGACACTTATCAGCCAATCAAAAAAGAAGCTACACAATAGCCAGTCAGAAAATAGCACTATTGTATATGGGTAAGATTTAACCCAGCAACCAATGAAGAAAAAGCAAATCCTGGAATTGTTCAGCATCATCCTCGTTCACCCACAGAGAAAACCACTGGAGCTGCGAGCATCACTTGAGCACAGAGTAAGTCATGATCTCCTGTTGTAATGTTACGTACAACAAATTCAAAACTTGTTTGACAAAAAAAAAAAGACATTTTGACTGCTGTTAGAGAAAGTTCATGAGTGTCTGTAACTTAGCCAACAGTTTTACAGAGGGTGTGAGAAAACTGACTGTCTGACAATGCCCTGACAATGCTTGAGAGCCCTGGAGATGCATATGGTCTTTGAGGACAACAAATCCCAATCAGTATACATTTCCTGGACTGTATGACTATAAGCACACAATCCAGTGTCACCCGAATGAGGATGGGTTCATTTTTGAGTCTGATTCCTCTCAAGGTTTGTTCCTTTTCCATGTAAGGGTTTTTTTCCTTGCCACAGTCACCTCAGTCTTGTTCATTGTGGATAAATACAAACAATACAAAGTCTAACATTAATCTTGAATGTTTGTATAATAATCTTCGTATAACAGGGCTGTCAAGTGTCACACAATGAGAGTGACAGTCACACATTTTGGTCTTTTCTCACGCTCTCCCACCACACATCATATTTCTCACGCAGAAAAACTTTTTATCATATATTAAATATACAGTGTGATTATAAATATACAGTCAAACAAATAGTATTATATATAGTATTGCAGAATCCAACTGGAGCTGCTAGATCTCTAGATGAACACATTCTCACAGAGTCAGCCTCATCTCAGTGGAGGTCCAAAATCTTCAACGCGGAAGACGATCGGGGCTGGTATAATTTCTGGATGCCTCGGGATGGGTAGAAAGAGAGAAGCAGTGGAGAGGATTATGTATTGTTAGGTCAGATATGTAATATGAGGTCAGATATGTAGTGTGAGGTCAGATATGTAGTGTGAGGTCAGATATGTAGTGTGAGGTCAGATAAGATTTTAAACCAGGCTGCTGCATTCTGATTGGTGGTCAGATGTTAATTAATTCTCTAGAACAGCAGTTTTGTCATTAGTGCACTTTTACTTTATGAGCTCATCCTAAAGCTAATTAAATCACATGTAATTGATATTGCAACAGGAGACACAAAGGATTTTTATATTCCAGCTCTGATAGGTGAGCAGCCGATCATGTCCTCTCTCACACTTCACACTTTGTATCTCTGTTCACCTGCAAATTCTGCACTACAGTTAGAACCGAATCAGAGGCTCATCCAGCTCTCGAACACCAGCCCTTTATTCCCGCTGTGCTTTTTTACATCCAGTCAGCGCCGTGTATGTTGTCCTGTGTGCTACACCTCAGGTCCAGGATCAAGAACCTTATTTCCTTTCACTGGATCTAGTGATGATGTGATTACAATAAAGATGTGCCTGAGTCATTCAACTAAATCAGATTAATAGAGTT
The DNA here is from genome assembly GCF_022655615.1 of Tachysurus fulvidraco. Classification (NCBI taxonomy): domain Eukaryota; kingdom Metazoa; phylum Chordata; class Actinopteri; order Siluriformes; family Bagridae; genus Tachysurus; species Tachysurus fulvidraco. Next base: position 19,463,766 of record NC_062525.1, read on the forward strand.
AAAGGTCTGTCTGTTCAGATTCCGGAGCTGAACAATGCATCGGTGCATATGAGAGACCGAGGACAAGTGGAAACCATCATCAGCAACATGCAGAGAGCAGGAGCTTCTACACTGCAGGTACTCAGGAAACTAGTATTAATTTCGTCAGACGAGACGAAATATGTTCGTCAACAACCTTTTTTTTTTTTTTCATGACCGAGATGATGACCAGACTGCACCACTGTCCAAAAACGCTGACTAAGACTAAATTAACATGCATTATTGTTGACGAAAAAAGACGAGATAAATGTTTTGTATAAAATAAAAACTAATATAAAATCTCTCTTCATATTCATCTACAATTGTGTGTGCTTTTTCATCAGCTGTTACGCCTTTAAAACATGTGTGTAGATTATGTGGGGGACATGTCCCCTGCAATTTTTGTAAAATAAATTCGTCCCCCTCACTTTTTTAGTGGAGAGTTGTGTTCACCACATGTTGAGGTTTTAATGGAGCGATATATATAAATTCAGAGTGATTTAAAATTCAAAGAGACAAGAAAGTTTAAGATAGTCTATACATGACGTTCACGGCAATCACTCACTTGTCACGTCATCATCACGCGCCCCCAGTACTGTAGCTCGAGTCTCACCCGTGGTCCACCATTCGGGTACGATGAGCTCAAAGCGGCAAAAAACGCTTCACTCCTTTTTTTTTATAAAAATGTCAAGCAGTGTAAGTTGGCATATGGTATCCGAATTGTGTTGCACAATGTTTAGTAACTCTGCCTGTTGCGCTTGTTGAATAATTATCAAGTTTTAATTTAAAGGATTATAAGGAAAACTTATGACAAACGTTATATAAACTCTCTTCTTGTTATCAAAACCCTTCAAATAAGAATAAAGATAATGTTGAACTGAGATTTTACAGCATGTTTAACTCTGCCAATTCTACCTATCAAGTATGTGTCACTGTATGTACACGACAGAGACGAGGACGACATTAAAGATGTCATTTTAATAATAAGGTGCAGGTAAATCACATTAAACAATATACTCTTAGTACCATTATAAGGACATCTTTGTACTTTATACTCAAAAGGGTACACATTACTACCTTAGAGGACCAATGTGTACCTTAATGTATAAATGTAATGTATAAATTATACATTTTTGGGGTTAAATAAGGTACAAAGATGTCCTTTTAAGGGTACTGTCCCAGTGGCATGCTGTTCTATTTCTTTCTTTCTTTCTGTTTTATAATCATATATAATCATAAGGCATATAAAGCATGATTAAAAAAATCATGATTAAAAATAAAACCTGTCATTCACACAAGGGTTAACTGGAAAAAAAAACAGATAACACTAGACATTTCGTCCCCCCCACTTTTTAAATGATGGCTACGTCCCTGCTTTAAAATATTCAGAACGAGTCCGCAGCTTTGCACTGTTATTCAGGTTACAGGTCTCATATGCCTGTGGCTGCAATGCGAAACTGCTGAACAATTGTTTTGCTTCCGCTAAAGAAAATAGTGCGCTCCGTCTCTACGGTTAGAATCCTGAGTGTCCATACTGTATGGCAATGCTCTGTTTTTCATGGCAACGGTGTGTTATAGTTAGCAGCGGTCTGTTATCAAGGAATAAAATAGTGTGTGTGTAGAAAGAATTCGTCCACACGTCGCTGAAAAAAAAAAAGACCCGATGACCGGTCTTTGCATTATGATTAAAAGCAGTATCAATAAAGTAAAACATGTGATGTGCAGTCAAGCTCGAGTGTATGCACTGTTTAAACGAGTGTTCTCAACTTCTCACTGATACTTTTGTGATTCGAGGAGTTTTGACAAGTTTTATAGCCTTGATATTGTTTTTTATTCAAAAGTGGTGACAGAAAAAACTCTTTACCCCCAACCTGAAACCTCTTCCCCTGTCACAATCACATTATAATCAAAATTAATAATTAGGCTTAAAAGCAAATGTATATGTAAGGGAATCAAGTTTAACAATTACATGTAATATTGCTCCAAATATCCTCAATAATGGTGTGTGCAATACCATGTATAACTTGCGTTAAGTTGGTAATTTACTTCTCTGCTAGGAGTTTAAAAGAAGAATCCTGTGCTTGTGATTCTACCAGTGTTGTAATGTAATACTTCGTTACTGTACTTAAGTAGAAATTTCACGTATCTGTACTTTACTTCGCTATTTAAATGTAGGTCAACTTTCACTTTTACTCCACTACATTTCCTAGATAAAATGTATACTTTTACTCCGTTATATTTCCACTAAGCATCTTCGTTACTCGTTACTACAAAATAAAATCAGAAGAAATGTGTGTGACTGCAATAAGGGATGTTTGGCGAATTGCAGATTCCTAGATTGCATTACGCAGCTCTAATGATGTGGTTAAGCTAGCAGTACTCAAAGCTTATAAGTTAGTCCCAGAGGCATATAGGCAGCATTTTTGTACTTGTAGAAAAATCGCAAGCCAAACATACATTGAATTCGTCCGAGATAAGGGAATTCTTTTTGATTGATGGTGTGCTTCTAGTAGAGCAGAGGATTGTACGTCACTTATGCCTCTTTTCCACCGGAAAGAACCGGGTGCTGGTTCAGAGCTAGCGCTGGTTCTGGTTCAAAGTTGGTTCCACGGGCGAACCTTCTAAGAACCGGTTTGCCTTTCCACCGGCTAGAGAGCCATCACAGCGCCGAGTGTGACGTCACTGTATACGTGTCACGTGTCCCAGCAACGTTAGCGCAGCAGCGGCAAACACAAACACAACAACAATGGCGGATGTTGCTTTACTGTTAATGCTCATGGCTTTGCGAACCTACATTGGCATCCAAACGCGGCGAATAAAACGTGTACGTGCAGCCCCGTGTAATCTGTATAAACGGAGGTTGTAATCGATAAAGTACATAACGTTATTTTATCGTTAACACAGAAAAAAATGTAGCTACCTACTATCATGTGTGCTGATAATGTATCATATCGCGGTAAAGTAAAAGTGTATTAAACATTAGTATACTTAAGGTACATTATCAAATGCACTAACAGTAGCCCCGCCCACAGCTCCTGGCGCAAGCGGTTCTTAAGTCTAGACCAGCAACGTTTTGGTGCTACTTAAGTTTGTTTGACTTCAACACACACTGTTCTGTTAACTGTATAAAATATTGTGGTGACAAAATCATTTTGGTTTCTCATTCCTAAATTGAAAAATGAGGTTAATTAAAATTGATACTTGCTCCCAATTTTAAACAGCTCATAAAACGGCACAGCAAATTAACTTTATGACTAATTTCACACCACAAGCTTCTGTCATATGGAACAATCAGAGCATATTGTGGAAAAGTAAAGCTTTTTTTAATCCTGGTTCAATAATGATATGATTTCTGAACCTGATTTACGGAATGAAAATGGTGACGTACTGTATATGAATCTAATGACCTACGTAATATAAGAGTGACATGCAGCCAAATGACTATGTGCAATATAAGAGAAATATCTAATTTTAATTAATTAAGAATCTAAATTACTTTATAAATCCTAAAGCTAGAAAGAGCTTATCAGTCTGATCAGAACAGTGTTCCTGCAGGAACAAAACAATCCGGAATGAGATTACCTTAATTACCTTATGACAAAGATGTAAAAAAAAAAAAAAAAGTATAAGTACAGTATGTTATAACTAAAGCAGTGATCTCAGCATATAGCAAAAAATTTGGACAAGTTTAATATTCATTTTAAAGTGCAATTTTCATTTTGTAATTAGGCCCAGAATAACACAACACAACATAATTATATATCTTTTCTTTTTTTTTTATTTATTCAGCAGAATATTGTGAAAAAAGATTATCAATGTTGATTTTCCAAATACCAATCCAAATATTTTTTTAATAAGGGTGCTACATAATAATAATAATAATAATAATAATAATAATAATAATAATAATAATAATAATAATAATGGTATTTAGTTAGTTTTATTGTTTCTTATAATGATTCTAAAGCAAGAAAAACCTAAGCTGTGCCTTGCAAAAGTATTCATACCCACTTTTTCACATTTTGACAAGTTACAACCACAAACAAAAATGTATTTTATTAGTATTTTATGTGATAGACCAACACAAAGTGGCATATAATTGTGAAGTGGAAGGAAAATGATACATGGCGTCCAAATTTCTTTTACAATAAATATCTGAAAATTGTGGTGTGCATTTTTATTCAGCCCCCTTTTACTCTGATACCCCTAACTAAAATCCAATGAAACCAACTGACTTCAGAAGTCACCTAATTACTAAACAGAGTGTACCTGTGTGTAATTTAATCTCAGTATAAATAAAGCTGTTTTGTGAATCCCTCATAATTGTGTTAGGGAACATTAGTAAACAAACAACATCATGACGACCATGGGCGGTTCTAGACCTATTTTAGGGTGGCTCCAGCCCCCCTGCCTGTGATCTCAGCCACCCTAATACCATAAGTCTAATTTTTACTTTTAAAAAATAAAAATTATGTTAAAATGCAGGACATGACGTCGATGGAAAGAAAATTATTTATCAGTTTGCTCAGGGAACGATTTTTTTTTACTTTAATTTTATACGCATGCGTTGTAGTCTTTCAACAGAGCATCAGCTGTCTGCTTTATCGGAACGGAGAAGCACAGGCATGTAGTTAGTTTTCACAGTATAGTAGCATAGCATAGTAGTTTCAGTAGTTTTCATTATTTAATTGGAGACATTTCTTTTAAAATGTATGTACACAGTATACAGTATTATGTTGACATTAAAAAAAACAGTTATACCAGTAGAATTTCACTATTCTTATTACCAGAGTTGATAGCACAAACAAAATATTAATGCAAGCAATTCATTCAATACTAAATAAAAATAACATTTATTGATTTGGTCTTTGTCTTGTGAATATTTTTTTATTAATGACTGCATTCATTGGACACACTGTTTGTAGAGAATGCACACATACATGAACTGATTTGATTCAAGACTGACATCATTACATCATGCATAAAATTTGTACACTTTTGCCATTTTAAATAAAACCATAACTTTTGGCTTACTATGTAGTCATATAATATATAATATAAAACTCTTCTTGTTTTAGATTCTCACTGAGGGCTAAACCCCCTAAAAATGAAATCCTAAAACCGCCCCTGATGACGACCAAAGAACACACCAGAAAGGTCAGGGATAAAGTTGTGGAGAAGTTTAAAGCAGGGTTAGGTTATAAATTAATATCCAAGTCTTGAACATCTCACGGAGCACTGTACAATCCATCATCCGGAAATGAAAGAGTATGGCACAACTGCAAGCCTACCAAGACATGGCCGTCCACCTAAACTGACATTAATCAGAGAAGTAGGCAAGAGGCCCATGATATCTCCAGAGGAGCTGCAGAGATCCACAGCTCAGGTGGGAGAATTAGTTGTGCACTCCACAAATCTGGTCTTTGTGGAAGAATGGAAGAAGAAAGCCAATGTTGAGAGAAAGCCATAAGAAATCCCGTTTGCAGTTTGTGACAAGCCATGTGGGGGACACAGCAAGCATGTGGAAGAAGGTGCTCTGGTCAGATGAGACCAAAATTGAACTTTTTGGCCAAAATTCAAAACGTTATGTGTGGCGGAACCCTAACACTGCACATCACCGAGAACACACCATCCCACCATGAAACATGGTGGTGGCAGCATCTTGTTGTGGGGATCCTTTTCTTCAGCAGGGACAGGGAAGCTAGTCAGAGTTGATGGGAAGATGGAAGGAGCCAAATACAGGGCAATCTTTGATGAAAACATGTTAGAGTCTGCAAAAGACTTGAGACTGGGGCGGAGGTTCACTTTCCAGCAAGACAATGAGCCTAAACATACAGCCAAAGTTACAATGGAGTGGTTTAGATCAAAGCATATGCATGTGTTAGAATAGCCCAGTCAAAGTCCAGACCTAAATCCAATTGAGAATCTGAGGCGAGACTTGAAAATCGCTGTTCACAGAAGCTCGCCATCCGATCTGACTGAGCTTGAGCAATTTTGCAAAAAAGAATGGGCAAAATTTTCACTCTCTAGATGTGCAAAGCTGGTAGAGACATACACCAAAAGACTTGCAGCTGTAATTGCAGCGAAAGGTGGTTCTACAAAGTATTGACTCAGTGGGGCTGAATACAAATGCATGCCACACTTTTCAGATATTTATTTGTAAAAAAAAAATTTGGACACCATTTATCATTTTTCTTCCACTTCACAATTATGTGCCACTTTGTGTTGGTCTATCACATAAAATCCTAATACATTTTTTTGTGGTTGTAACGTGTCAAAATGTGAAAGTTCAGTGGATATGAATACTTTTGCAAGGCACTGTATTTACTCAGCAGTCATGAAAGTCACCAGTGGTTTTGGTTCGTCTTAACTGTGTGAATCTGCTTTTCTGTATTTTATTAAGAATAAACAGTCTTACTGATCCACATCTGGAGGATTCAGTGTCAGGTTACAGTCCTGTAACCAATAGATATTATACAGTGTTGAGCTGAACAGTAAAAACAACATTAGAGAAACAGCTCATCCATCGCTCTGACATCCCTGATGAGAACATTTTCACCCTGTGTTCACACATCATGGCACAACATCAGCTTCGTATTCCCAAGGATAGGTTTACAGCACTTAATCTGTATCTTGCACTAAGACAAGAGCTTATTACAGTGTTAAATATTGTGAGATTAAAACATGTTAAAAAGCCATTAGCACTAAAAAGTTGTTATGGACAGTTTAACAGACAGCTTTATCAGATTATTATTAGAGTTCCATTCATTTCACAGATGTTTTAAATGTTATTGTTGAAGTCTTATATACTTCATATGCATATTTTAATAAAAGGAGACAGCTTTCTTTTTGATTCATTTTCGTTATTTTTGAAAACTGTAGTCAGTTGAATAGTATAAATTAATGAACTCCTGATGAAAAAAAATTCAACATTTTAAACATGAAACTTTTTCTTGCAATATAGAAGCCTTTATTATTGCCACATATACATTACAGCACAGTGAAATTCTTTTTCATACCCATTCTTCACATACCCCAACTGAGGAGGTTGGGGTCAGAGTGCAGGGGCAGCTATGATACAGCACCCCTGGAGCAGGGAGGGTTGAGGGCCTTGCTCAAGGGCCCAACAGTGGCAGTCTGGCTGTGCTGTGCCTTGATGTGCAGGACAACAAAAATAACAACAAAAATTACAAAAATAACAAGAAAAATAAGTACATGTCAGGAAACTTTGATGAGATGGAGGCTGTGGATGAGACAAAGAAACAGTCATATCCTGCTGCACTGTCTGACCACCTAGGATAAACACAGATAGACAGATAAAGATAAATGTAACTCTAATTAAGGAATATAACATACCTATTCTTTTTTATTATTGGCATCCTTACCTTTACACAATATCCATTACCCATATGTTTGCATCGAGGTCATTTATGAACTCCTCCCCAAACTCAGGGTATGAAGTACTTTCCTAACTGGAAACGTGCTTTACGTTGTACTGTATGTAATATTTAAGTAATATTTTAATCAGATGCTACTTCCATTCGTGCATTTAAAAGTAGCATGCAATTTTAAATAGTTCTGCAATTTTATATAATTTTTAAAGACTTATTTGGTTAATATGTTTCTTAAATAACTATACACAATTGCATCTTATTCCTTTATTAATCTGTGCGCACAGTTTGTAAAACAGAGGGAACAGTTTAATAACCCGTGAGTACGGTTTATAAACTGAGGGGACGAATTACAAAACCCTCATCACAGATTTGCGGATTTTGTTTTCTTTTCTCCAAGGGCTGACCAGGCGGGTCTGTACAAAGCCCTCATTGTTCTAGCCGTGATTTAAATTGTATTTCACAGAAAGCGACACTTGATTTACAGAGAAAACATTCCATTAACCACATGACACATACAGTGAAGTTTGATCCTTATCATTGTGCAGAATAGTGATGGCCAGTTCGTGAACGAATCGTTCTTTTGAACCAGTTCTTTTTAGTGAACTGGATGAACCGGTTCACCAAATCGGACTGATTCGTTCTAAACAGTTCGCGACTTGAGTCAGCGCTGATCCACAAGTTACTAAAGTTACTCACTTTCAGTCATGCCCGGAGTATATGTAACTCCTGTACACTGAACTGACATGTTGTGCTGAGAGAACTGTGAGCGCGAGCTGTTGATACTGCGCATGCGTGAATTACTGAACCGATACAGCGAATCATCAGTACACTGAACTGAGAACTGTTTCTAGCGGACGCGTCCGAGAACCGAAGAACTGTTGATACTGCGCATGCTTGAATAACTGAACTGGTACAGCGAATCACCAGTACAATGAACTGAGAACTGTTTCTTCATCCGACATACTGTTGATGCTGCGCATGCGTGAACCTTCAGAGCAAATTATACATATTGGGATATGCATAGTAACTAGTTATAGGCTATTAAACATTTTTATAAAAAATGTTAAAATGATAAAATCAGTATATGTCACTCAATATATGTCATTTTATTGTACTATTGACTATTGTGCAGGTTAGTCTGTATTTTTATATGCCGCTTTTTGTAAATTGATGAAGATTAGTTTATTAACTTTATATCTTTAAGACACGTAAAACATCCACGTTTGCACATAAATGCCTGTACTGCGTGTTTTAGTTGCAAAACTTAAATGTAAGAAACGTATTCAACTAAAGTTAGAATTACAAAGAACTGTTCGAATGTGATAAATTGATTGTATTAATATCTGCCGGCAGCGGGATAATGGAATTTGCGTCATTACGTCATTGTGAATGACGTCATTACGTCAGGACGTAAAAGAACTGGTGAACTGGATTTTTGAACTGGTTCATTAAATCGAACTGTCCGAAAGAACCGGTTCGCGGAAAAGAACCGAACTTCCCATCACTAGTG